>NC_063057.1:1402500-1517943 GCF_018812025.1 Megalobrama amblycephala
TCGCATATGTGCTGTTCTTCTTCTTCGGGTCTTTTTCCTGTTGTGGAGGTTAGCAAACAGTGTTGTATTACCTCTCGCGCCCCCTTCTGAATTGGAGTGTGGATGGCCTGTAACTGACTGTATTCGTCGTCTGACTGCATGAACCGAACTGTGACATCCATACCGTGCGGTTCGGGACGAATTCATGTACCGCAACACCCCTAATATTTATAGATCAGTGACAGCTTTAACAGCCTGTATGATCTGCATACTACCCAGGAAATAATAACTACATACTGTAATGTGTGATGATGTGTGTGATGGACTACAGATGGTTCAGTCCTGCCCAGTGGACCGCAGACCCTTCAGTGCGATCTACCTGCAGGGCTCCTCGCAGCAGTGCATCAAGGTCAGATGTCCTCCTGATGTCCTGTATGTCTCTGTAAGAGCCTCTGATTCCTGATGAAACTCAGCTGCTCTTCTTCTCTGTGTTTCAGCTTCCAGTGAAGGCGCTCAGACTGTCAGAGCTGCATGCGTGCTGCAGTCAGGATGGTCAACGGATACGCCGCGTCTCCGTGTAAGTGCTGCGTGGCTGCGTTTGCATGTGTTCATTTTGATGTTCATCTGATTATTTAATAGTTAATTGTGTTGTTAACAGGGCAGAGACAGGAACTCTGGAGAGAACACAAGAGAAAAGAGCTAATGCCAAACAGAAATGTCACAGAAAAGGTATGTGCTTAAATATTGATTCCTGACTTATTTATGAGGTGCTTATGTTATATTTCAATATGAAACACTTATTCCAGGTTAAATTCAACTTAAGTTCTCTTGATTTAATGGAAAGTACTTTGGACTTGTCATATAATAATATTTTAATGCATTATTAGGAATAAACATGAACATAAATGACTGTTAATGTGAATTTCAGCTTGAAATCTTATTAAGTATTGGTATATGTGATGTGTAGGTTGCAAAAGATAATTCTTTTTTGTTTTATTCTGGTACTGCACAGTATAAGTTTTCACTTCTTTTTCACAAAGTTAGAGACCTGTTGAAATTGCCAAACATGTTGTCGGGAGATCAAGTTGCATAAACAAGAATATTGCCTGTTGAAACGACTCGCATTAGATTATGTTTGAGGTAGAGCTGCATGATTAACCATTAAAAAACAGAATGAATCAACCTTTGAAAGTAACTTGACGCTTCAAATGAAGATTGTATCAGTTGCGTCGTTACTCCAGTAGGTGGCGAGAAGTGACTGTTAAAAACTCTATTTGTCATTGAATCGTTCATTCAAGAGATTTGTTCAAAAACGCTGATTCGTCCAGTAATGAAACAAGTGAAGTTTTTATGCGTGAATCATTCATTCAATGCTGATTTGTCCAGTAGTGAAACAAGTAAAGTCTTTATGAGTGAATCATTGAATCATTCATTCAATGCTGATTTGTCCAGTAGTGAAACAAGTGAAGTCTTTGAGTGAGTCATTGAATCATTCATTCAATGCTGATTCGTCTAGTAATGAAACAAATCTTTAGGCTTGTTTGAGATGCATCGGCGCAGCACAGGCTGATTGGCGAATGACATCAAAGTACCGCAAGCGATTGGATAGCAAACGACTCCTTATGCTTTTGAATCGCTCTCATGGTACATTGATATCATATGCCTTTAAGTCTGTGCTGCGCCAATGCATCTCAAACAAGCCTAATGTGAGTGAGCCATTGAATCATTCATTCAACGCTGATTCATCCAGTAATGAAAGAAACAGGTGAAGTCTTTGAGAGAGTCATTGAAAATAATATTTCCAAAATAAATGTCTTTTATTCCCCGGCAGGTGACTCGGATGCATCTATAGATAAAAACAGAAAGGTTAGTATTGGGCTAATGTATTCCTGCTTTTGGTCTCATTTATTGCGTAGGAATTAAACAGGAAGTGTTAAGCAGTGTTTATGTGTGCAGGTAAGGAGAGACTCATGCCACTCTCTTCTGCTCACTCAGCATTTTCACCCATCACTGCCCAGCCAGCAGGGAGCCACGTTCGGCACACTGACGCAGATCATGTAAGTGCACACTGACCTGACGGCAGAACATCATGTGCCTTCTGTTTCTTTTTTGACTAAACAGTGTCTCTTGGATGGACCTATTATCTTTCTTTAGTGTGTAATGTTGCTGTTTGAGCATGAAAAGATCTGCAAAGTCCCTCCAGCGGGAGTTATTTTCCATATCAGTGTCACTGTTTCTGAACTTCCAGAAACGCCTCCATTGTAGTTCTTCCGGGAACGAACACGTCACAATAATTTCCTCATTTAAATAATTCCCGCCCAAAATAAGTTAGTAGTGTGTTGAAACTGGCGGTTATGGTAAGGGGCGGGACATTTCCAAAACATGCTCGAAGCGCTTGACCAATCAACACACTGCTCCAGCTGACCAATCAGAGCACACTGTGCTTTTCAGAAGGAGGGGCTTCATAGAAACAGGAACTAAACAGAGCGTTAATGACAGACTGTGAGTAGAGGAACTGCAACAATGGAAAATATGAGGAAAATAATAAACAGTCAAGCAGGAAAACCTGTTCTAGTAGAGCCCAAAAACAACATCAAGACTTTGTAGAAGGTTAAAGTGTTTTGTTTGTTGTTTCTGTCTTGCGCTGTAGGGCAGGATCTGTTGATGTTTGTGAGGAGGGGCCAGATATCGTTCAGTGGAGGAGATTAGAGAGAAAACGCAGATGGCTTCCTGCCTCTGTACCTGTCCTCTCTACAGGTGTGCCCAGGTGAGGAACATGTCTGTTTACTGAGAATCTGATGCATGGTGCACTCAAAAACAGCAAGAACTGCTGAAACCGCCAGTTCGAATCTCATTGCACCCATGATGTTAAGATGATCTCTTCCTGTTTACTAGGGGAGTTCGACTTTATTCTGATTCGGCTTTTGTTTTGAAACTTTTGAAAAAAAAATTTTTTTTTGCTCAATTGTAGTACTTTGTTTTATAGGTATAAATGAGAATCTAAATGTAGTATTTGTATTATTTAGCTGCTATTTGCTTTTTTGTGCATTTTAGGTTATAAACCTTTTTTTATTGACTTTTAGGGTGTTACTCCACTCACACCTGCTTCTGTCAGCTGTCTCCGCTTCTCTGAATCTGCTGCTTTCTGCACATAACGGTGAGTTCACTTGATATAAAGTTGTCTGTTTCATTTTAGTTTAGTTATTTTTAGTTACATTTTTTTCCTCAATTATATTTAATAATAATGTTTTTGTTAACACTTGTTTTGCCTCCCGTGTTTTTTAGTTCCTCATGGAGTAGTTTGTGCCGTCACCTGCCCCAAAGGTGAGGAGAGAAAGGGAACCAGGGGTTCTGGGTCAAAGACATCTGTGAAGCCAGCAGAGGCTGTTGCAACCAGACGTTCCTCTCGACACAGTCGCACTGAGGCAGAGGATTCCTCAGCTGCACAGTCGCAACCGACAGATTCGGACGCCACCTCTTCTACACCACAAACCAGAAACGATACTCATGCTTCTACGAGCAGGGGACAGCAGGGGAACAATCCGAGGTCTGGAGCAAAGAGGAAAGGACGTGCGAAGAAGACGATGGTGGAGAAACATGAGGGTGATGAGGTTGGGAATCATGAGGAAGATGGAGTCAATGAGGAAACGGAATCCGAGGAACCAAAAACAGACCAGAAAGCAAGTTCTGATCAGATTGACGACCCAGTTGATACGGAGGACAAGATGGAGATGGAGAATGAGACAAGTCCTACTGAGTCCAATAACCAGGAAGAGGAAACGGCAACAGTAGAAGAAATGGTAACTGAGAGTATGGTTGAAGATGAAGACAATCAGAGAGATGTGGAGAAGGAGGAAGTGGAGACAAATGATGCAGACTCAGCTGAATTGGTGAATGTTCCACCAATAGTGGAGGAAGATTGCCTATCTCTTTCCTCTGCTGATTTGCAAGAGTCTCAGTCGGATTCCCAGGATGTTGAATCATCTCTGCAAGTGGAATCAACAGCTGAACCTCCCACGGTCACTTCGGACCAGATTGCGGATCTGAAACCGGAGCCTGACACCACGGATGACGAGGCCGACAAGGAGGAATCGATAAGCCTTCCACCTCTCCGAGAGGTTGTGGATCTGAAACCGGAGCCTGACACCACGGAAGATGATTCAGACAAGCAGGAATCGAGTAGCGTTCCACCTCTCCAAGAGATTGCGGATCTGGAACCGGAGTCTGAGACCACAGATGATGATTCCGACAAGCAGGAATCGAGTAGCCTTCCAACTCTCCAAGAGGTTGCAGATCTAAAACCGGAGCCTGACACCACGGAAGACAATGCCAACAAGCAGGAATCCAGTAGCTTTCCACCTCTCCAAGAGGATCAGACCGCCGGTTCGTCTGTTCTTGGAGAGAAAGCTAATTCAGAAACTAAGGACACTAATGCAAGGAGTCCTCAGGACAACACTGACCTCATTCCCATGGAGTGCGATTCTCCTGCATCCGAGAGTGAAGCCCATGCTGCTGAAGCTGAAATAGATCCCATTGTGAATGTGGCTCATGCGGCCGATCAAGAGCCCAAGATTGACTGCTGTAAGGAAGCAAAAGGCTCGGACAAGAGGGAACGGGAGGGACGGTCCCGCAGGTCTCGCTTTCACTCGCCTACGACCACTTGGTCGCCTACCAGGGAGTCTAAGAATGAAGGCTCACGCAGGTCAAGGTCCCGATCACGGGACCGTAGCCACAAGACCAGATCCACATCTCGGAGCCGCGAGCAGCAAGAGGAAGAGCGGGAAGGTCGGCGGAATCGCAGCCGTAGTCGTAGCAGGGAGCGTAGTCACAGGCGACGTAGTCGTTCCAGGAACAGAAACCGACCCGGACGCCGGAGCCCGTCCCAGGAACGCGCTGATCATGGCGGCCACTCTCCTCGCAAGAGGGAGTCTTGGGGCACGGATGGATGGCGGAGCAGGGGTGGTGGACGAGGTTTCCGCAATTCCAACTGGAGGAACAATGCGGAAAAACCTGGGCATTTGTCAACAAGAGATCCTGTTTCATCCGACAATGGCAACTTCCATGAGGCGTCGCCCGATCGAGGCAGGAGCGAGAACCCGGACTGGGTAAAAGAGAGGGAGAGCCTCTGGCCGGACACTGATGCTCGAGGCGATCCACCTGCAGAGTCCTGGTCTCGGGGTGGCTGGAGCGCCGGACGTGGTAGAGGAGGAGCACACTGGTCGTCCAGCCAACAGGGCGAGCCAGCAGATAATTGGAGGCAACGTTCTTCTTTCTCAGGGACAGCAAATAACGCAGATTCTTACAGTCGCTTCAACGAAAACCGAGCCGGAGGAAAGAGAAAAGAGTCTGAGGGCGGTGAGACGGCGATGGATCGTTCAGGGTGGTCGTCAGCATCGAGCTGGGCCGTGCGGCGAACTCTTCCCGCTGATGTGCAGAACTACTACTCGCGCAGGGACAGAGGAGGCGGCAACAATACCTGGAACAGACAAGAGGAGGATCAAGCTGTACCAAGTGTCCCAAAACAAGCAGGTCTGTCTTTATCACCAACAAAAACTATTTTTGTATACGATTTGTGTTCAAACCAATTTTTTTTTTTTCCAGGATTCCATTTTAACTTTAGTAATCAAAAAGCATATCCAAGTAATTGAAATCATGGAACTTGTACAATAAATTATTAAATGGTTAACAAAAATTACATTAAATTAGGGCCTCAAAATCTGTTGGGTTTTTTATATATACTGAAATGTTGGGGGGGGGGGTTTTCGCTTGAATTTTTCTCGATTCCCTTTTAGTGGTTACATTTAAACCTTAGTAATGAAAAAGAATGTCTAATCAATTGAAATAATAAAATCAGTTTAATCATTTATTTAAAAAAAAAAAACCTCTGTTCTTTAGCGCCACCTAGGCATTGTTTTATGTAACTGCAGCAGCTCTGGACATGTGGCTAAAAGTGTTAATGTTATTGGTTGGTCAGCAGTATTCACAGTACAATGGAAAAGAGATTAAAACGCTCCTCCATTTAAAAAAATAAATAAATTAAAAAAATAAATTAAAAAAAATCTGTTGAATCTGAATAGACGTTAACAGACAATTGTTTGTCATTTTCGCATCAGTGTGATTTCTTTAGTCTTATCCTTGAAGCACAAATATGCTGATTTTCAAAAGTGCATTATGGGTATTGAAGATAATGCCACAGCTCTTGTTCTCTAGTCATGTACCTCCAGTTTCAAGATATTTGCATTTCTATTAACATAGACAGCCTAGTTTAATTATCCGGTTGTTAAGTCTGACGTCACGCGGCAGCGCTTCCGGGTCCAAACGCTCTATCTCATACCACAAGAAAACAACAAATGGTGCTAATATACACACACGATGTGGTGTAATAGTACAAAAAATATATAATTATAACCTTTATCTCCATACCAAAATCCCAGATGGCCAGACAATGATTCATCTTTTATAAATCGTTAAAATATTAATGTCTGTGACGCTGTGAGCACGGAGACTGTTGTGTAGACTGTAAGTATTTAAAATGTTTAACTTTTTAAAATGTTTGATGTTTATTATGAATAAATAGCACTCATAAACGGCCGTCAATGGCATTCTCAAGTGAAACGAGTTGAGGCTTGGACCCGGAAACGGCGTTCCTTACGTCATGACTTAACAAGCGGATAAGCCCATTTTGCTAGTGGTGAATTTCCCTTTTAATATGTTTGGGTCACATTTATTTTCATGTCTGTTTTCCATATTTCAGATCCCCCACAGAATGAGCCAAATGCGCCCCTGGCAACCGAGGCAGTGCCAGCCCTACCCCCCGTACTAATGCCCCACCAGCTCGGTGTGATGGGGGTCCTCCGTTACCCCATGGGGCATATGCTGCCGAGACCTCCAGCCATGGGTCTGCAGCCTCCTCCTCAGTTCAGTTTGCCCCCTCCAGTGCCAGTACAGCTGCATCCCACTGGGTCGCTCCTACAGGTCCCATCCATAGCCGTGCAGGGTCTGCCTCCGCCTCCGCCACCACCTCCACCTGTGCAACAGGGCGGCTTCACCGCGGTACCGCCTGAAAGTCACCAGGTGAGCACCAGGGTTATTATCGATAAATAAAACTAAATCCATAAAAATGTCATTATTTTAAATAGCTGGAATAAAAAAAAATCACTATATTCGAGATGATTGTGCAGGTAATATAAAATTAAGCAACATTGTACTGTCAGGATTTTAATTTTAATGTTTAATTTGGTGATTTCCCCTTTAAGTGCATTTATATATGTGCTAATTATTTTTACAGCAGGTGATGCCCAGTTTTCCTGTACCAGGCAAAGGTTCTTTCAAACCCATGCCAACCAAAGTAGTTGCAGGGCCGCCTCATCCTGTTGGGATGGCCAGTGCGGCCCAGCCGTCCTCCACCACCACCCAACCTGCCACTCACAGTAAGGCCCATGCCGACAGCTCAAAGAAAGAGAAGGCAAGTGTTCACGTTCAAGCAAAGAGCTCCATGTTAATAATGTCCGTATCCTGTACTACATTTCCTAAAATACACTTTTCCCTTTCAAGCAGAAACTGCAGATTCAAGAGCGGGCCATCAATGAGGTGAAAACAGCGATTAAGCCATATTATCAGAGGAATGAAATCAACAAGGAGGAATATAAAGAGATTGTACGCAAAGCTGTGGAAAAAGTACGTTTACATTTTTAGTCAATTCATAAAGGTTGTATAATTCACACTAAAATGTAAACTTTTTTTCCCGCATGAAAAACAAATGAGAAATCTTGCCACTGTTGATGGAAAATGTAGTGACCAGCCTTGTTTTTATTATATTTGATTACATTATAGTAATTATTAATTAATATTACATTTATTATATTGATTTTTATATTATATAATTTTATTTTACATTTATTTTTAATATATTTTTTATTTTTTAATACATTTAATATATATTTTTTATATTGTTCTTATATTTAAAAAATAAAATAAAATTGATCAATTATATATATATTATATATATATAACAATAAAGGAAAAAAATAATATAAAATAAAACAGTATAAATATAATATAAATATGTATTATATATATATATATATATATATATATATATATATATATATATAAAATATATATTATAATATAATTATTATTATGTAATCAAATATAATTAAAATATATAAAATGTGTTTTATTTATTTATTTGTATTATATTTATAATAAAAAATAATAAAATTAATCTATATATATATAATATTGATTAATTTTATTATTTTTTATTATAATAAAATTAATCAATATTATATATATATATATATATATATATATATATATATATATATATATATATATATATATATATACACAATAATAATATTGATTAATTTCATTATTTTTTATTATAGTCATATATATTTATTATAGTCATTCTCTTTGCTGCATCTCACGAATCACATTTGCAGCTCTGCATATTCAGTTTGATTTTAAGTGTATCTATTCCTAAATTCATGTTCATGTGCCATCTCTTAGTGTCAGCATAATGTTTACTCAAATGATGAATTTTGCACACGGGGCTTCATATGCATGTCTTCATACGCACACACGCATGTCTTGCTCTTTCTTTCAGGTGTGCCACAGCAAGAGTGGCGAGGTGAATGCAGACAAAGTGGCCAACCTGGTGAAAGCGTACGTCGACAAATACAAACGCATCCGCAAAAGCAAATCCGAGAAGAGCTGAGGGTCGCTGTTCTGCTGACTGCACAAGTGCAATTCCTCCACCGCGGTGTCACTGACTGGAGCCGTTCTTAACACATTTGCATACAAGAATGAAGATTTTTCTAGAGATGACATATTTTGTTTAATTTGGATTTGATATAGTGCAAATGCCCTTTATTGGATTGTGTCTTATGGGTGTATGTGTGTGTGTATGGGGCGGAGGGGGGTTAAGGTCTGTAATGGTGTCGCTATAATTGCATTTTGCTTCTAAGTTTAAAGTAGCAAAGCAAATGATTAAGGCAAATGATTCAAGTGGTACGACTGGACCTGTCCTGTCTCTCTCTCTCTCTCTCTCTCTGTCTCTGTCTCTCAGTAGTCAATATTTGGACCTGAACTTTTCCCTTTAGAAGCATCGAAACAATCTGGAGTACATGTGCATTAGCTTTATTATTCCCTGCAGAAGCTGAATATGTGTGTCTGAGTGTGTGTGTGTGTGTGTGATTCAATCATAATCTTACGTGGAAAGAACACGGGTAGTTTGTTGGTGAGCTGAGATGATTTTGTTGTTATCAGGTTATCAGTCCTGTACTTCTGTTTATGCAGTTCAATCACTGTGTCTGTTTACCCTCCCAGAAGCAATGAAATAAACCAGCTCCCTGAATCCCGTCCTGTGTCGATTTACTGCATTCAGTCTTCACAGAGTCAAATCAGAGCATCACACTCTCATCAACCTTAATTAAGGGGCTCGTTAACTTATGCAAAGGTGGAAAGTTATTATGGTTCTCAAAAAGAATGGCTACGTCCAAAATAACACTTCTCTAGTATATAGTAGGTGAAAAACAGTATGTTGTGAGTAGAATGTATCCAAATTCACAGTACTCATAAAAAACGTCAAAAAGTGGACCTACTACTTCCGTTGAAATTCTTAAGCGTGCATATGACGGAGGCCCATGAGGCCACGGTAGAGCATTTGTGAATGGCAGAGAAGCGATGCAGCTCGCCTTGTCACCAAAGCATACTGAATCTTTTCGTTGTCTTGACCTGTTTTAGGCAGTGGTTAGTCTAGATCTGAAACATGATTCCCACAGAGATGTTTGAAAACCCTCTGTGAGCCGTCAGTATCAGTGAACTGAATCAATTGAATCATGATGCCTGTGAAAGTGATTCTCAATCATCCAACAGAAAGACTTTGTTTCAGCAACTTAACCTGACCTAATCGGTTTTACTTATACTGGGAAGTCACAGGTCACATGCAGGTTTAAAGGTGAAATATAAGTTCCAGCATGTTCAAAGCAATGAGATCTGTAGCTCACTTGTATGAGTGCTACCTCACGGTTCAAGAGGTTGCTGGTTCGAACCCTGGCCAGATCTCCAGAAAACAAGCAATTGGAGACCAGGTGGGTTGGACTGATGAAAAGATGGTGGAACGAGGAGGAGACCTGGGCAAGGTCATGGTGAAGTGGCAGGTTATCTGGAAAAAAGGGCTGGACAATTGTTGACTTAGTCTGGGGGCTGGATATTTTTATTATAAGTCGAACACTTGCATAAGAGATAACCACTGCTGGTTATCGTCCCAGAAGTCCCCAGGGGGAGGTGGCTGGATATTAACCTCCCCCCTTCGTTTCCGACCTTCTCTTGTCAGGATCTGATCCTGATCGGTTCTGATCACGCAACCATGCTTCAGTGTCCAGGCCAGTTTCGAACCGGGAACCTCCCGACAGGGAGATCATGCTCATACCACTGAGCTAACTGGCACTTCCACACTTACACTTCTTTTTTTTGGGGGGCATATCCTTTTTTTCTGGACAAAATCACTGAAAGTTAAGCTTTTTCTCCAAAGAGTGGGAATCGAACCAGGATTCTCCACTTGGAGAAGCAACGCTTAGACCACTGAACCACTGGAGGATCCACACTTACACTTCTTTTTTTGGGGGCATATCCTTTTTTTTGGGGGGAGGGGACAGTTAAACTAAAGCTTTTTCTGCAAAGAGTGAGGATTGAACCGGGATTCTCCACTTGGAAGAGCAATGCTTAGACCGCTGAACCACTGGATGGTCCACACTTACATTTGTGTTTTTGGGGGGGGGGCATATCCTTTTTTTTTTTTGGACAAAACCATTTAAACTAAAGCTTTTTTCTGCAAAGAGTGAGGATTGAACCAGGATTCTCCTTCCTTGAACTTTTGAACTTGGTGGAGTTTTGTCTCAATTGATCATTCAGAACCAATGAAAGTAAAGAATTTACCATCACAGAAGAGAGATTCGAACCATGACTCTCCATGTTAAGAAATGATGTTTAGACCACTGAGCCACTGGAGACGACAGATTCAAAAAAAAAATTTGGGGGACAATTTTGTCTCATTTCATCATTGAAAGTAAAGAACTTGCCACCTGAGAAGTGAGACTCAAACCAGGATTCTCCACTTGGAGAAACAATGCTTGGACCACTGAACCACTGCATAAGTCACACTTGCACCTCCTTTTTTTTGGGGGGGACAAAACTGTGAAATTGAAGTTTTTTACTGTAAAGAGTGAGAATCAAACCAGGGATTTCCACTTGGAGAAGCAACGCTTAGACCGCTGAACCACAGGAGCGCCCACACTTATGCTTCTTTTTGGAGGGGGCATGTCATTTTTTAATTGGAAAAAAACAGTGAAATTAAAGCTTTTTACTGTAATGAATGAGAATCAAACCAGGAATCTCCACATAGAGGAATCACGCTTAGACCGCTGAACCACTGGAGAACTTGTGCTTTGGCTTCTTTTTTGGGGGGCATATCCTTTTTTTTTGGACAAAAGCAGTGAAACTAAAGCTTTTTGCTGTAAAGAGTGAGAATTGAACCGGGATTCTCCATATGAAACAGCAACAAACAGACTGCTGAACCACTGGGATTTCACTGCTCCAACTTTAGTTTTTGTGTCAATTTTCTTCTTAATCATTCAGAACCAACAAACCTAAAGAAATCCTTCACAAACAACAGTTTGAGATTCGAACCAGAGAAGGACTGACACTCAAACCACTGAACCACCAGAGGTTCAGCATCTTTCACCAGAAAAGAGAGATTTGTACCGTGATTCTCCAAATCAAGGAGCAACACTCAAACAGCTGAGCCACTTCTTTCCTTGAGCTTTTCTGTTTTGGTGGAGTTTTGTCTCAATTGATGATTCAGAACCAATGAAAGTAAAGAACTTACCATTGCAGAAGAGAGATTCGAACCATGACTCTCCACATTAAGGAAGTACATTTAGACCACTGAGCCACTGGAGACAATGGATTCAAAGCTTGATTTTGGGGGACAATTTTGTCTCTTGATCATTGAAAGCATTAAAACAGAACCACTGCAAAAGTGAGATTTGAACCAGGATTCCCCATTTTTTGGACAAAACCAGTGAAACTAAGGGGGGGGGGGGGCTTTTTATATATATATATATATATATATAAAAAGCCCCCCCCCCCCTTAGTTTCACTGGTTTTGTCCAAAAAATGGAATATATATATATATATATATATTAGTTCGATAAATTATTAATTATTCTGTGCAGCATCAAAAATATTCTTGAAAAAAAAAACCAAATTTTGTAGAAATAAATTCTTATATTTGTAATATACATTTCAATATCCGAGTCTCAACGCCCTCCTGTGGTGAATTGTGTGAATTACATTGCTGTTACTTTCTTCTACAGCTATGTATTTTTTGTTTTTTTTATAAATGATTGATTATTCTTTGCAATTAAAACGTTCCTATTAACGTAACCGAGAATGAAAAATGATTATAAACATATATATAACTATATACTGAGGGAAAAATATGAGAAAATCATTGTGTGAACTGTATCATTCTCTTATGTGTTACTGCTTATATCTCCCGATTTGTTAAAATACCATATTTTAGAGGAAAATGCGCCCTCCTGTGGTGAACTGTGTGAATTACATTGCTGTTATCTTCTGCAGTTATAAATTCTATGCATTAAATTAAATTATTTTGAAATCATCAAATACTATTTATTTATTGACTTACGAATATGTGCAGGAAAACATCTGACAAATTATGTTTAGTAGAAATATATTCTTATATTTGTAATATACATTTAAAAATCCGAGTCTCAACGCCCTCCTGTGGTGAACTGTGTGAATTACACTGCTGTTACTTTCTACGGCTTTATCTCTAATAAAATCTTTTTAATCTCATTAAAATCTCATTAATTATTTCACATTGTTTCAAAATGATTTAATAACTTTCTGAATGTGCTGTGTGATCACAAAACATCTTAAAAACATGTATTTTCAAAAGAAATAGCCTATATTGGTAGGGGAAAATGATCACTGATCATTACCGTGTGAATCAGCAAAAAAATATCTGTCAAATTACCCCCTTTATTTAGTAGAAATATATTTTTACAGCTGTATTTTAATTTCGAGTTTAAGCGCCCTCCTGTGGTGAATTGTGTGAATTACACTGCTGCTACTTCTACGGCTATATCTCAAATATCTCGAGAAAAACTTGCATTAAACTTTTTTTTATGCAAGTGATTGATTATTCTATGCAATTAAAACGTTCCTATTATTGTAAAAACATCTTTATAAAATATATACATTTAAAACTTGCCAGTCAAAAGAACGTAACCGTGAATTGTGTGAATTACACTGCTTCTACAATAATCTTGATTTAAAATTATAAACATACATATGACTATAAACTGAGAGGAAAATATGACAAAATCATTGTGTGAATTGTATGATTCTCTAATTAGTTTACTGCGTATATCTCACGAGTTGTTAAAATAACAGGAAAATGAGGGAAATGCGTCCTCCTGTGGTGAACTGTGTGAATTACACTGTTGTTAATTATTTCTACAGGCCTTTAGTTCGAGTCAGAGGAAAATCTTGCATTAAATTAATTTTAATCGATTTAATATTGAATAAATTGATAATTAGCCTGTGAATCAACAAAACATATCTGTCAAATTACAAAAAAATAAACCTTTATTTAGTAGAAATATATTTTTACAGCTGTATTTTAATTTCGAGTTTAAGCGCGGTGAATTGTGTGAATTACACTTCTTCTACAGTAATCTAGATTAAAAAAATGATTATAAACATATATAACTATATACTGAGGGGTAAAATGACAAAATCATTGTGTAATTTGTATCATTCTCTTGTGTATTACTGCGTGTATCTCCTGATTTGTTAAAATAACATATTTCAGAGAAAAAAAGCGCCCTCCTGTGGTGAATTGTGTGCATCACAATCTCCAACTTATTTCTACGGCAAACGAGTCAGAGGAAAAACTTGCACTAAATTATCTTGCATTGACTTAATGTTAATTAATACATTTTTGATGATCCTGTGCAGTGAAAAGACATCTGCCATATATTCTTATATCAGTACTAATCATAGAGGTACTAATATAGATTTAAAAATCCGAGCCGGAACGCCCTCCTGTGGCCATTTGTATGAATAACGCCAAAAGAAAACTCAATTAAATTTTGCGATGATTTAATATATTTTTATAAACGGATTATGACCACGTGTAGCATTAAAACATTTGGCAAATTGCCTATTTTGTTTAGTAGAAATATATTCTTATATCTGTAATATACATTTTAAATTCTAGTCTGAATTTTAGTATTAACTGAACTGTATTATTGATTATTCTGTGCAGCAGCAAAACCTTTTTATTGGAAAACAAATTAGAAAAAAGTGAAAAAAGTTATTTAATATTATTTTTCACAAAAATATTCTTTGTATGAACGGCATATTTCTCTCAAACAATACCAGACAAATGACCTTAACCGAGCGCCCTCCTGTGGTGAACTGTGTGAATTACATTGCTATTACTTTCTACGGCTTTATCTCGAGTAAAATCTTCCATTAATTATTTCACATTGTTTTAAAATTATTTAATAACTTTCTGAATGTCCTGTGCGATCACAAAACATCTGACAAACATGTATTTTCAAAGAAAATATATTGTTAGGGAAAAATAACAAAAGTCCTTGCGTGAACTGTATCAGTCGCTGTATATTGTTGTTCTGTCTCATATTTTGTTAATATATAATAAATGAATAAATACATTTTTAAAAAGGCAAGTCAACTGAACTTGTGTGAATTACACTGCTGTTCATTATTTCAACAGGCCTTTAACTCGAGTCAGAAAACAATCTTGCATTAATTTTAATCGATTTAATATTTAATAAATTGACCATTACTGTGTGAATCAACAAAAAATCTGTCAAATTACCCCCTTTATTTAGTAGAAATCATAGACTGTAAAAAAAATAGGTAGAAATATATTTTTACGCCCGTATTTTAATTTCGAGTTTAAGCGCCCTCCTGTGGTGACCTCTGTGAATTAGATTGCTGCTATTTTACGGCTATATCTCAAATATCTCGAGAAAAACTTACATTAAACTATTTTGCATTTATTCAAATATTTTTTTAATATAAATGATTGATTATTCTATGCAATTAAAACGTTATTATTATTGTAAAAACATCTTTATTAAATATATGTTTAAAACTTGTCAGTCAAAAGAACGTAACCGAGCGCCCTCCTGTGGTGAATTGTGTAAATTACACTGCTTCTACAATAATCTTGATTTAAAATTATAAACATACTATAAACTGAGGGAAAAATTTGACAAAATCATTGTGTGAATTGTATGATACTCTAATTAGTTTACTGCGTATATCTCACGAGTTTTTAAAATAACAGGAAAATGAGGAAAATGCGTCCTCCTGTGGTGAACTGTGTGAATTACACTGTTAGAGGAAAACCTTGCATTAAATTCTTTTGCATTTATTGAAATTATTATTATTATTTATAAATTATTTATTAATCAAAGCCATGAAAACGTTCCTATTATTGTAAAAACATCTTTATAAAATATATTTTAAAAGAGCTTAAGTCAAAAGAACGTAACTGTGTGAATTACATTGCTGTTACTTTCTATGGCTTTATCTCGAGTAAAATCTTCCATTAATTATTTCACATTGTTTCAAAATGATTTAATAACTTTCTGAATATCCTGTGCGGTCACAAAACATCTGACATACATGTAAAGGACAAAAATGACAAAAGTCCTTGCGTGAACTGTATCAGTCGCTGTATATTGTTGTTCTGTCTCATATTTTGTTAAAATAAATAAATAATACAGTTTTTAAAAAGGCAAGTCAGTTGAACTTTCAACAGGCCTTTAACTCGAGTCAGAGGAAAATCTTGCATGAAATTAATTTTAATCAATTTAATATTTAATAAATTTATAATTACTGTGTGAATCAGCAAAACATCTGTCAATTACCCCCTTTATTTAGTAGAAATCATAGACTGTAAAAAAAATAGGTAGAATTATATTTTTACATCTGTATTTTAATTTCGAGTTCAAGCGCCCTCCTGTGGTGAACTAGGTGAATTACATCGCTGCTACGTCTACGGCTATATCTTTTTTCTTTTTTTTAATCTTTTTTTTAAATGATTGATTATTCTTTGCAATTAAACGTTCCTATTAACGTAACCGAGCGCCCTCCTGTGGTGAATTGTGTGAATTACACTGCTTCTACAATAATCTTCTAAACATATAACTATACACTGAGGGAAAAATATGAGAAAATCATTGTGTGAACTGTATCATTCTCTTATGTGTTACTGCTTATATCTCCCGATTTGTTAAAATACCATATTTTAGAGGAAAATGCGCCGTCCTGTGGTGAACTGTGTGAATTACATTGCTGTTATCTTCTGCAGTTATAAATTCTACGAATTATTTTGAAATCAAATACTATTGATTTATTGATAAAATAAATAATACATTTTTATTTTATTTCAACAGGCCTATAACTCAACTTAGAGAAAAATCTTGTATTAAATTAATTTTAATCCATTTAATATTGAATAAATTGATCATTACCGTGTGAATCAGCAAAACATCTGTCAAATTACCCCTTTATTTAATAGAAATATATTTTTAAAGCTGTATTTTAATTTCGAGTTTAAGCGCCCTCCTGTGGTGAACTGTGCGAATTACATCGCTGCAACCTTCTGCAGTTAAATTCTATGCATTAAATTATTTTGCATTGATTAAATACAATTAATTTTTTTACGAACATGTGCAAAATATTAATAAAATATTATTATATTATATATGTAGCCTAGATTTTAAAAAATCGACCCTGAACGCCCTCTTGTGGTGAATTCTGTGAATTACTTTGCTGTTATTTTCCTGTACGGAGTCATTAAATTATCGATTCAAATTTATATATTATAAATTAATCTGTGCGGTAGCAGGGTAATGTTTTTAATTAACGGTTACAAGCGCACGTTTCGTTTTTTAAATAATTTATTTAAAAAAATATTTCGGATAAATAATTTATAACAAAATAGGAGTTACCTTAAATAATAACCTTTAAGTTATAAAGCTTTTTTTTTTTTTTTTTTTTTTTTAAATATTTTAATCTTATTAGTTACACAGCCCAACCAACGACAAATAATCAAATGTGGAAAATGAGTTGAAATTAATAAAAATGATTGTCAGAAACAGACACGGAAGTGTCGATACAAAAGCAGCATAATCACGCGCACCTGTCATCGATTAACCGCATCACGTGACAGGTATATAAACAAGCAGCAGCTCCATTTGAACGTCTTTGCGTTTTCTGTCCGTTCACTTTACAATAATCACATTCAATCTTTCTGAACTTACGTGTTTCCGTCCTTCTGCAACAATGGGAAAACCTTGAGCTTTGATATTGTATCAGCAACACTGCACATTCTGCGGATGAAGAACTGCACAACCGTACAAGTCCTATAATAGTCCAATTTAATCACTGACTTTATGAATAAATGAAACGCCAAACTCTTACAACAATCTCGACCAGCAGAGAAACATTGATCTACCAGTTTCAGTAAATAAACCAGATCAATATTATAGTAAGGCAGATAAAATCTATTTTATTATGATTTTTGTTCACTATATGTTTTTTGCACAGCTGTTTTTGCACCTGAATTTGTCCATATGCACACAGTTTAGCTTTACTGGAGATCAAACACACCTGAAACAATGACTGAGGGGGTCAGAAGAAAAAAAAGGCATGTCAACAGTATGTCAAAAATGTTCAGTCTTTTATTTAAAAACTATAAACAGTCACCAAAGTAAATGAAGCCAATCTATATCAGACTGTTAGATATATGTATCATCGCACACCCTACAGACACTGCAGAAATGGTGAGGGGGGGTTGGGGTCGCGACCCCGCTGGGATGCTAACACAACAGGCAGTAATAAATGTTACACAACACACAGCAGAGAGGACAGCCTGGGGTCCGGGAGCCGGAATGTGGCGTGGTCGTAAGAATGGATGAGAAAAGAAAAAGAAAACGCAAAATAGTACAATAAAATCCCACACTATATTAAGATAGAAAAAAGGTCTGGAGGAAAATATCATACCTGCACGGAAAAGCAAAGAACACAGGAGAAAACCTGTATAAAACTCCATGTATTTAAACCAATTTACAAATACAAAAAGAATCACGTACGGGCGGGCGGCTCGTACTCTGACGGTTACAGTGAATACAGGTTGAGGGGAATACCTTCAATAGTTGTTTTTTGTCTCTTCTACAAAATGACATATGATATATTATTTCATACTCTTTCAGCCAGCAAAATGAGTTCTACAAGTTATAATAGTACAAAAAAGGGGAGAGAAAAGGAAAAAAAAAAAAAAAAAATCATCACAGTTCCACAAAGAAAAACTTGTAGCCCTCCGCCAGCCCTCCCAAAACTTTACAGCATCAGTACCTTCGCAGAATATTTACAGGGTTTAAGTACATTCATCCACTGCTGAGTACAGAATCACATCTCGAACGAGTAACCAGGGGTCGAAATAAAAAACGTGAGTCTGAACCTACTAACGTAATGCTTCCGATACCAGTGGGCAGCAGCGGCATGAAGGAGGGTGATTTAACTTTATATCTATTCACAAATATTTACACAATTTTTTTTTTCTCATTTACTCATATTGGTATTTATTTCAATAATAAATAAGTGAAAATATAATCGGCTCAAGTAAGAAAACCAAGCTATCAAGTTACAAAGAAAAAGAATCTAGCCACACCTCCGCTTGCCCCACTTGCCCTGCCCACAGAATCCCCCCGCCCAATCAGCGGCGCTCGTCCGGGACTATAAAAATGTGCTCGTTGGGCCAGGCGTGAGGAGGCGGTTAGAAGAGTGAAATGGGCGCTGGTTTCTGAGTGGCTGGTGGAAGACCCGTGGCAGTTTGTGAGGGAGGAGGTGGAGAGGGACCGGGGGTCGGCGGAATGGAGAGAGAGAGAGGGGGGGGGGGGGAGGTTTTAGGGAGACGAGAGGTATCGCCCCGTGACCCAACGACGCTGGCGACCTGTGCGGCAGCAGAACGGGGAAACCGGAGTCTCTTCTGCTTCCGAAGGTTTTTGGGTGGAGCTGAGCTCAGGCCTGCAGGGAGCGCGTGAGTTCGTAAAGGCATTTCGCGAGCGTGGTGGAGACCTCCATAGTGCTCAGCGCCAACACACACAGATGATTCTCATGCCGCCGCACCAGCCTGAACACAAACACACAGTCATATTACATTCAAGTCTGCTGCATGTTGGGTGCACGTGATGGAACAGGTGAATCTTAAAAACATCAAAATCACATTTCACCCCAAAATATTTATTAATAACATTACAAATACAGTAAGCAAGACCACTTCATTTATTCATTATCTGTAAAGCTATAACAAGTTCTCTTTTGTTAATATTAATGTATTAACTAACAATGAGCAAAATATTTTAACAGCAATTTGTTTAATGTTAGATAAGAAAAATGTTCAAGTTACTTAACTAATGTTAGCATACAATTTTTGATCTTTAAAATACATTAGTAAATGTTGAGATTAATGAACTGAGATTAATAAAGTGTTTATTGTTTGTTCATGTTAGCAAATTAATGTAAAGTGTTACTGCATGATGACAATTAAACATTTTAGTAAAACTTTACAATAAGGCCCCATTAGTTTAAGGCACAATATGTCATTTTCACCACTAGAAGTCGCTTATTCAAAACAAAGGTGTAGTTTGATGACGCCTTGATTTCGTGGAATCATGGGAGGTGTAAAAGAATCTGAGGCGAGAGAGAGACGAGCGTGACACACGGCTCGAGAGCAGCGGGACTTTTATTATGCCACAAACGAGCACTTCCGCTTCTTCCGGTCATGCAGCATTGTTTATCATATTAGATACATTAGATACATAATGTTGAAAGTTGTTATAATGCTACTCTGTGTGTTCGCTCTGAGACACTTGTTGCACACTGCAGTAAGCTAGATCGATATTAGTCATGGTAAAACATGATGCTCGCGGTAAATCAAGATTTAAACAATAAGACTTACTGTGTTGAGCAGCTATATAACATGATTAGTTTTGTGCCAATGAATGTATCCAAACAGTTGCTCACCTGTCTAATAATACACATAATATATGAAAGCGTCTTTAGTGTTTCCATGGTTTCTACAAAATGAAACCGGAAACCGAGGGTAACGCGGGTATGATGTCAGTGATAGGTGACGCACGGACACGGTCTGTGTCCTGGTTAAAATTGCTGATTTCTCTGGATTTAAACATTCTGGGAAACATTTGGGATAACGCAAGTACACGAGTCAATAAAATATATAAACGCTGTTCTAGTGGTTTTTGGATATTTTAATCCAAAAATCATACATATTGTGTCTTTAACATCAGTTAATGCATCAATTAACAATGAGCAGTTGTTTTTTTAATTGACATAACACAAAGATTAATAAATACTATAACAAATTCATCTTTGTTAATGTGTTATTTAAAAAACAACTGTTCATTGTTAGCTCAGATATAACTTTTGACTTTAATAAAGTATTAGTAAATGTTGAAATTAACGCCAATAAAAAAATGCTTTAAAAGTATTTTTAATAGTTAGTTCATGTTAATTAATGTAGTTAACTAATGGTAACAAATCAAGTTACCAAAATTTCTTACAACAAGATCAAATTCTGTATATATTAAAAACTGAATGATAATTAAATACTTTACAGTTTAAAATATATATTTTGGCTATGCAGTAAAGAGAACTAGGAATCTAGGTTGACTTAAAATGCAAAATGCAATTTCTTATAACTTTATTTTTTATTTTAGTGTGAAATATGACCCCAAAAAAAAAAAATGTACTTGACATAAGAAAATCTAACTTTGATCTTACAGAATTTTGGCATATATGATTATGATTTTATGCCACAGAATCTAAACACAGCAAGCGGTTTACTTACTTCCGTCCACAATCCGAGTACTTGGCGATGTTCTTTAACGTTAAGGCAGCAGTTAGTCTAATGTGTTTGGTCATTGGTCCCTCTTTATCGTCCTGAACAGAGAAAACAAAAACACAACATCATTTTACATGTCTGAAAGCAGCAGAGATGCCGCTGTTGTTGGCATGAGGTTATACTCACTGTGAAGTCCCTGAACACAAGGTTCCTCGAGCCTCGGCGTAAAGCCATCAGAGCTGCACTGGGGTGGTTGACGAGCGCTTTCTGTGGTCTGGGAGGAGGCGGAGGACTGCTGACCGCCGCTGGAGGAGACCTGCACATCAACACAGTGAAAACATCGGTCACAATCATCAACGACCATAAGCAAGAATGAGCTGAAGAAGTTCTACACACTTGGAAGTGTTGGGGTTGCTGCCTTGTGTTTGCTCCTCCAGTTTGAGTGCAGCTATGAGCGCTTCCCTCGAACAGTGCTTATCCTGCAAAACGCATTTTATAATTAGAAAAACGCACACAATACACTACCGGACAAATTGTGTGTTTATTTGATTGAAAAGACAGAGATATTGTGAAATATTACAACAATTTAAAAACTGTTTTCTATTTTAATACACTTTAAATTGATATATTTAAAATAACAATCCTTCAGAAATCATTCTAATATGCTGATCTGCTGCTCAAGAAACATTTCTGATTATTATCAATGTTGAAAACAGTTGTGCTGCTTCATATTTTTGTGGAAACTCAGAATCAGTGCTATTATTTTAATACCGATGTTGTTGTTATTATAGAGTTCTATTATTAAAAAGAGAAAGACAGGATCTTGCCTGCAGGTGTGTGATGAAGGATAGTCTCTGTCGAGGAAAAGGTTCACAGCCCTCCCACTGGCACTGCCCTGGGTACACATCTTTACTGCCATGATGGGTAGCTGCGTGGTAAAACACCTGTGACGGTGTGTCAAACCACCTGAAACATCATGTTAAAGAAAAAAAAAAAAAAAGTGTTAGTCACCAGTAACCATCATTGACAAGAACAGCATCTATAAAACATATCACAGCACACGTTTTCCTACCGTTTGCATGCTTGCCACAGACATTTAAAGTTCTGTCCAGGTTTACGTGCTTGATCTGGAGAGAGAGCGGGTGCTGGAGAACTCTGATTGGCTCCCTGTGCAGCCTGATCCACTGGAGGCGGAGTCTGAACTGACACAGGCTGCTGCAGAGATGAATATTCAGTGAAAAGAAGGCTTAAGATTAATTTAAATCTGATTATGCAGTCTGAATACATCAACCATTGCACATAATAAACAAGCATGGTGTAAATTCACAGGTTTTTCTTTGTGTTATTGCTCCTTTTTTGTTTTTACATTATTATTATTACATTTAAGTGCAAGAAATAGAAAATATAGGGCCTCACACACACACACACACACACACACACACACACACACACACACACACACACACACACACACACACACACACACACACACCTTATTCATATGTGTGATAAAAGTCCAATATAAACTTGAGAAAATGCATAAATCCTGCACACAACTCAAACTGGGCACTTCTTTTGGATGTAGAATTAAGCGTTTTCTTTTTAATCAATTGTAACGGGTGTTTTGAAATATGCTGATACTTTTGCGTGTTTTATAATCGAAGGTCGATAGACCGAAACGTTGCTAATAAAACTTCATAATGATGAAAGTTTGAGTACCGTGCAAGATTAATACATTAAGTGCAAGAAAAAAAATATTTGAAGAGAAATACAAGGACGAAAAAGGTCACATGTCAGTCCAAAAACAGAAAAATAGCTAAAATACATTTTGCATACAGAAAATAAAGCCCATTTAAGAATTACTGGGCATTTCCCCAGTATGTTGAAAAAAAAAAAAAAAAAAAAAAAAAGAAAAGAAAAAAAATCTCACAGTTGATGCCAGTTCACAATAGGGCTGCACGATAAATCGCAATTAACATGAAATCGCGGTTAAACCAATTTTGCTTAGTGTGATTATGAAATCGCAAAGGCTGCGATTATTTTTTTATGCGCAAGCTTGTCAGTGAAGCACAGCTCTGTGATCAGTAACATGCATTTGAAAAGGCAACACGCGTCAAACATCTTTCCAAACATGAGAAGCATTTATGAACCTCGTGTCCAACAAAAGGCAACATTTATTAACGTTTTTACTCCAAACTCTGAGTGTTTGAAAACATGCTTTTGTGAGATGATGTGGCTTCTTACACAGAATAAGGCACACAACATATTATTTCATAGTATTCTATACAGGGCACTATAGGTGAATAGGGTAAAAATTTTAACTAATGAATATCACCACATTTTCACCAGTTGATTAAGCACAATAAGACAATTGTTTTTCATAAGTTCTCTAAAATGTTATATTTAAATATGTACTAATTTGCATACATTTTCAGTAAGGAAATCAAATCATTGGATAAAGCCAGGTAAATGTTTTTAGATTAGACAAAAATGACATTACCTGAGCATTGGTTTCAGGAAGCGGCGAGGGCACACTTGGTCTCTGCTGTGCTGCATTCTCTATTGCTACTTTTGCTACTGTGCTTGGGTCTGCGCCCGCCGGCACGGCCACCATGGTGGCGCTGTTGCCAGCATTGTTGGGGTCGCTGATGGTCACTATCCGTACACCCATTTTCGTGGGGATTCCGGAGTTACCTCTGTCCCCGTCCTCCAGCGGTCTCTTCAGCGGCCGGCTCTCCATGGTGCCGTTAGCGGGAGGCGGCTCGGAAACGGGTGGAGGTGGGGAGTGGTTATGAGGTGGGTGCTGTTGCCTCACGCCCAGTGTCTCTGAGTTTGGGCCGTTGGAGATCTCAGCGCCGTGGCTGGGACCGTTGGCCAGGCGTTCTGCCTGCTCTGCTTTGGCAGTGTCCTGCTGAGGAGCAGCAAGAGAGTCCGTCAGTCCGAAAGCCCCGTGCGCTTTCTGAGGCGACAACACCTCACCGTTCCCCATGTGTTTGGAAGCCTTATGATTTGGAATGTTTTTGCTCGGATGGGAACCAGCGTCCGATCGCTCAAAGTCGCACACCCCGTTCACCATTAGCTTTTTAGGGTCGCAGGGCGTCTGCTTTCCAGGGCCTTCGCTGCCGCCCTGTGTCGCAGGGCCGTTCGGCGCCTGTGTAGCCTCTGCTTGGCTGTTCCCTGAGTGGTATGGAGGTAGACTTGAGTCGAATTTCCTCCCATTGAGCAGCTTCGGTCCGTCCACCTCTGCCGAATCCCCGTTGCTGGCTTTGGCCGAACCATCGGCGACAGAGTTGTTCTCCATGACCTCGATCTTGCGCTCGTGCACGTGTAGTCCCGTGGCGTCCTTGGCCTCCTCCTCCTTTTGGCAGATGATTTTGTCACCTCGGAAAGGCGGAATGGGCGTGGCTCCCGCGATTGGCAGAGGCGGAGTCAACTGCAGGCCGATTGTGGGCGGGGTCTGCGCTCCCTGGCCGGGGAAGCCAGAGTTTGGCACAACAGTGAAGGTAACTTGGTTGCTGGGTGCCGCCTGCAGGAGGGTGCCGGGGGTGGAGGTGGAAATGATCTGACCTGGTAGGATGGAGATGGGAACGGCACCAGGACTCTGCATAAGTTGCACGTTCAACTGCGGTTGAGGTGGCACCGAACCGCTGTTGGTCACCTGGTATACGACTTGCGGGCTAGGCGCCCTGGTGCTCGCAGGAGCGGGAACTTGCGGAGCGGGGAGTATGAGTTTTCCACCAGGGGTGGAAGGACCACGTTTCGGAAGCAATAACTGTTTGATCAGACTGGATTCTGTGGAGGTAGGTTGGGCCGGGGGTGGAGGAGGGGGCGGAGTCTGCTGAAATTGCCGCTTGACGGACAGCATCTGGCTGACTGTGTGTGGCTGGGCCGGCTGCAACGGGGCAGGGTTGGGGACCGGTGCGTTTGGAGAAGCGGGAGACGCCGTGGGCTGCGGCTGGATGGTCTGAGGATTGGGGTTGGTTAGTACTATTTGATGAATGGCTGGGGCGAATGCGGTGTTGGGTTGTTGATTGGGACTGACAATGACTAGGCTTTGCTGTTGCGTCTGCTGTTGAGGTTGTGGCGACTGCGCTTGAGGTGCTGGTTTGGGGGCGATGTTCTGAAATGCAACACGAGTGCTAGTCACGCCTGCAACAGTCACAACCTGCCCTCCTGCCATTAGCGAAGTGCATGGCGCACTCACATATTGAGGCGGTGCAAGCACCACGGCCTCTTGGGAAGGGGCTTGCAAGCGCTGCTGGGCCACCGAAGGACAAACTCCTTGCACTCGACCTGTAAATACGTGTCCTTGGGGCGGCGGCCCCTGCTGGATCAGTGTAACAGGGGCGTGATGGAGCAAGGGCTGCTGGGTAGGTGAGCCGCTGTGGTTGGGAACTGCAGGTGCAGCAGATGCCGTGGGGATGGAGCTCTGGATCATGGCTGTTTTGAGGATGTCATTGGGTCGTATGGGAACTGGGGCAGTGGCTGGTGGGCAAGCGGGAAGTGCAGCTTGTCCCGGCGGGTTCACTGGGAGTCGTGGAACAGTCAGGGCTGGCGCAGGAGCACTGGGAGCGTTGGCGTGTGACGTTCCGTGCATGGTGAAGGCCACCTGTGGTGCTGCCTGGCCGGCAGTAAGGCTTGGTGCTGGAGCCCGGACAAGCTGCCCTCCCACACCAGGGGGCAGCGCTGCATGGATAAACAAGATGCAACTGGCTCATCACCACAGTAAACATTTCAAGGGCATGTGTTACATTCTTACAATTATTTTAACTAGGGCCCTATGATTTCAGCGATGCACAAAACAGACAAAATTGTGGAATCCAGTCATAATTAGCATAAAAAGTGCATAAAAACACTGTATAAACTTTGGAGATCGACCGATATATCATTTTCCCAATATAGAAGCATTTCCACATAATAAAAATAATACTCTGTATCACTATTATGACATTCTGTTTTCCTTAAAAACAGTAAAAACAAATGGAATGTGTGAAAGTTTTTGTGACTGTTTAAAGTGCATGAATATTTAATGAGTTCAGCACTGAGGCAGTTTATGATTGGTTGTCTGTTGCTAAACAACTGTTGCTATAACATTCTAAAACTTTCACACTATAGTTTTGGCACCAAAATTCAGTGTTAGCTCCACACAAACAGTGTTTCATAAGCCAGGTGTTAAAAGCAGTGCAAAACGACAAGTATAAATGTAATTAATCCAGTCCAGTTAACCAGTGATAAAACTGTATATCTACCTGACTGGGCCTGAGGGGTTTCTGAGGGGGCTTCGTGTTTTGGAACTGGTGCAGGACTGGCCTGCTGCTGATAATAAAGCTGGACAGGAAGAGGAATCGGCCTCTTCCGCACACCAACCACATGTATTTGAGCCTGCCCACTCAGCCGTGTGTCCTCAACACGCTTCACCGTGTGATTAGGAAACAGCGTCCTGAGAAACACAAAGCATAACGTTGATTTTCTGTTCGAGTTCAACGTATACCATTTGAGACAGCATCTGCCCAACAGTTCCATTATTCTCACCTCAGGCATTTGTAGAAGTTGTTGGATGTCAGCACGCCACCCCGCGCCATCTTGCTGCAGGTCGCCAGATATTCAGAGTACATCTCTGAGCGAGAGACCGAACCATCTGGATGAACCTCAAAATGAGCGTTTAGCCTACCAAGAGCAGAAAGCATTCATAAAACACCAGAACATTTAATGGATTTGAGAAGCACAAGAACGAAAAACGTTCAGTCTTACCACTGAGTTGTGAACTTCTCCCCATCTACTTCCACAATCCCAGGCGGAGGCGTAGACTGCACAGGTGCCCTGTTCGCTGCAATGAAAAAACCCAAACACAATGTAAATACAGATGACGAACTCATTTTCACAGTTACAGCTCACCGTAGGAGTATTCCTCGTTCGTTTCCTATTTCAACACCCTTTGATATTATTTTAGTGGGACATTTTTAAAATACCTTAAGACTCAAAAAGAGCACTAGCTCACAATGCTGTGCTTAAAAACAACACAACATCATATTATGCCGGGTTCAGACTACACAATATTAGCCTGATTTAGGCCCGATCCATTTGACGTGGTATCGTGGCAATTCATAAACGACAACGGGATGCAAGAAGCGATCTTTTCATCTCAAAGCATGTTGTAGTAGATGACAACCGATGCCGAGTCTGTCACGCTTCATTACATTCCAGAAGTCAGTCACTAGTTCTGCCTTCTCAATGACATCACGCATGTCATTAAAGACGTCAAGCGATGATTGGTTGAGAAGCAACGTGTAGTCTGACATGTTTCCTGTCCACCACACGGCAAGAATTTAAGAGTCGAAATCGCATAATCTGACAGTGAAAAACAAGAATATTGTAAGTCTGAACGCAGCTTTAAGCAATATTGTGTGATCACATCAGTCAATATCACCACAAAACACTGAGGAAGAAATTTATTTGTGCTTTACCAAACTGCTGGAAAAAAATAAAAGATTGCAGCGCTGATTTCCATTTAATTAACGGATGCAAATATACAATAAGAATTCAAAATGACTACTGACTGGTCAATTATTGAGCTTGACAAGTTATTAAAATACACACTTTAAAGGGTTAGTTCACCCAAAAATTAAGATTCTGTCATTTATTACTCACCCTCATGCCGTATTTTTAGTGCGCCAAAAAAACTAAATAATGACTTATTTAGTGATGGCCGATTTCAAAACACTGCTTCATGAAGCTTCGGAGTGTTATGAATCAGCGTGTCGAATCAGCGGTTCGAAGCGCCAAAGTCACTGCTGATTTCAGCAGTTTAGCGGTTTGACAAGTGATCCGAATCATGATTCAATACACTGACTCATTACACTCTGAAGCTTCCTGAAGCAGTGTTTTGAAAAATCGGCCATCACTATACAAGTCGTTATTTTGTTTTTTTGGCACACCAAAAATATTCTCGTCGCTTTATAATATTAATATTGAACCACTGTACTCACATGAACTGATTTAAATATGTTTTTAGTACATTAATGGATCTTGAGAGAGGAAATGTCATTGCTGGCTATGCAAGCCTCACTGAGCCATCGGATTTCAACAAAAATATCTTAATTTGTGTTCTGAAGATTAACGAAAGTGAACTAACCCTTTAAGTTTTGGCTGTCCAATCTGTCCTATGTAAGTGACTTGTTCCCAATGGTTATTAAAAAGGAAAAAGTACTTGCGATATTTGAATATGTATTTTTGCACACCCCTACTACAACAAAACAGAAAGCGGACCCATAGGAGACTTACCAGCGCCAGGAGTGCCTTGCGTTGGAGGGGGGACATGCTCTACCAGCTGCGGTCGAACCTCTGAGACCTGAGAGCTGGAGGCCTGATGCTCGATGAGTTTTACTGCCGTCAGGGCATCGGGTCCGAACGTGTGCAGGTCCACTGACACCAACCGCACGAGAAGATCTGACATACATGAACACAAACTAGTCAGTTCACTGCTCATCATGGTTAGGGATGCAAAATTTCTGCAATGGCTGAAATCACTGACCAAAAAAGTGGAGTTTAATTAGCATCACAATTAGCAGTATCGATTTCTCATTTTTAATCTATTCTCATTTTGATGATCAGATATTGATTCTTAAATCTTTTAGTCACTAAACATTATTTGCACTTTGCAACTTTTGATCTGAAATAGGCTCAGCTTTCAAACTGACAATTTTATAAATGAAATTCAAACAATAAATGTTGTTTTCATGGTCTTTAATGTTTTTTATTTTTCGGTTTTGGGCTAAATGAAAACTTTAACTTTTTGGGTTTTGGCTGAAAGTATCTCTCATATTTGGCAGGTGAACGTGTACCTATGCTTCTCTCCACGGAGGAGATTTTCGAGCACGTGACCTCCCCGAGCTCAGCCAGCTGGTACAGAACCTCCAGAGCCGAGATGACCAGCATGATGTCCGGCAGCGTCAGGAGGGCAATGACTTCACGGTACGACTCCTGGTCCACATACTCGCAGATCAGGACACCGTTATCCTCCACTTTGCTCAGGTTTCCCAAGATTTCCATGGCTGCAGGATGCAATGGAAATATTTAGCAACTTTCACAACTTTTACTGCACAAACGGTTCACCCAAAAAAGATACTTACCCCTCATTTTGAGAAAACGATCCCGTGACAACAAACATTTCGTGATGGTGTGAAACATCAGATGCGTTGTTCGGAAATCAACTGGATCCAACTGAAGCTGAAAAAGGACAAACAGACATGTTTAACAAAAGATCTGACACAAACAGTCGACAGAACCACAGATGGATGTATTTTTGTAGGCCAAAACCTAGAAATGAGCATTTTAGTACTTCCTGAAGACAATGTTTTTTTTAAAAATATGTTTAACGACCCACAGTAACATAAAGTGATGCAAACTACTCAACTTTTCTAATGGAATTTCTCCATTTTGAACTGAAAATATGCTGTCATTTAAATGATGTCATTCATAACATAATGTGATAAGCCTTTTTTTACATTTTAGATATACAAACAAGAGTGAATGTGTGCATATTTTAAATAAAATATTTGCAACAAGTTTAAATGGACTACTTCATAACAATTAGACACAGAACTTCTTTCTTTTATTGTTTTTATTTCTTTTTTATTCCCTTAAATCCCTTTTAATTCTTTAACTTCCCCAACTCCAACCCCTTTGGTTCCCTCCAATGTTCAAGACATGGTTACGGCCTTGTTGCAAACGGATTTATTCTTGACAAGAATTATTATAATTTTTTTTAAATGCACAGTCAAAATACTGCTTATTCATAACAAATGCAATACTCTGAGTCAGATACAATAATGACTAAGTTGAGACGTCAATACTGGGGAATAACCTGATTTTTTTTTTTTTTAAATAAAAGTTGCGTCCCAAATGATGCACTGACTATACACCATGTGCTCAATTGTCTACTGTATGAATTTTATACCGTTATTTAGTCATCCAGCAGAGTCACACTTCTTTTTTTCAATTTATTGAGTGCATCATGTGGGTATACTTGAGTTGCCAGGTTAATCGTTTGCTTGCAAACCAGGGCAAAAGGTTAATTCAATAAGCTGATTTTTAGCTTTCATCGTATCAGTGTCTGCAATAATCCAAGAGTCAATGAAAAAATCCTATTAGGTTTTTGTTGAGGGAACCAGTGTGACACTAACTTCCAGGTTGGCCTACAAAAATATGCCATCACAACAATCTTTTAGACTGTGAACTGACCTCTCCGGCAACGTTGCCGAGCGTGTCGAGACCCAGCTGCCGTAGCTGGATGAAGGTGCAGTGCGCACACAGCAAGAGGAAGCGCAGACATGTGCGATTAGCTGCCAGGAGTTTGATGTTGGCCTCCTCGAAGGACAAGTTCCTCAGAATCATTGCCACCTGCAACACCCGCTGGCCCTCTACGTCTCCAATGCCTACGTTACGTGCCGGGTGGAAGAGAGAAGTGCAGACGTCCCTCGTCTCCAATCCATCTGAAAAAAGCATGACGCAAGCTTAGTCTGAAGTAATACTTGGTTAAAACGTCTCGACTAATCAAAGTGAAACTACACTTTTCACCACATCAAAGGGAACGAGAGTAGCTGACACAAACAAACACATACTTTGGGGTGTGCAGCTCTTGTCTGAGATGAGATCTTTGACTTCATTGTCTTCAATGACATCTTTCCAAAACTACAAAGAGAGGACAACAAGAGTTAAGAGCACAAGGACAATTTATACTGTAAAAAGCAAGCAAAAAGCATGCTTTTCTTACCCTCACAAAGTCTCGTGACGTTTTCTCCTGCCAGTCTGTCCCAAATACAGCAGAAAAGCTGCCTAATGCTGAAAGACAAGCACACATGTAATGTTAAAGCACATGCAGTACTGCAGCGCATATACTCTAGTAACCGTAGGTGCAAACGTACAGTCGTCGAAGACTCCCGCGTGTGCCAGCAGCAGTGTGACGAGTTTGGGCTCTTTTTCTAGCTGCATGGCATGCTTGCTCTCGTTGGATAGCAGCGTGCACACGTTAATGGCAAAGTCCACCTCGTTCGGGAGCCCAGACAGGAGAGACAGCACCAGTTTGTTGTAATCAGATGGAGGGATGAAATCCGTCGACAGCCCATAGCTTTGGCGGAGATAGTCTGTCAAAAAGAATAAGCAAAAAGGAGGTGGTTCTCAGAGACTCATACAAAACAAGAGTCAGCCAAGTGTGAATGCACAATGAGACAAAATCACTCTATCATTAGCCACTGGCTAATAAATTCTTAGATTTTACTTGCCAGTGTGTGTGCGTGTTAGAGGCCAAGTATAAATTTAGCATAGATATATTTTCACTCGCTGAACACTCTGAGCGCTTGAGAGTTTCGCTTTCCGTCAAGCGAACTGTACTATTTCAATTAAGCTCAATGGATGTGCAGCGTACCTGTATTTGACGTACCGCAAACTCTAGTGTGAAGGTGCACAACTCACTGTCTCTTTACTGAGAGCGCTGTTTCTCTCACACACACACACACACAGAGAAAGAGAGAGAGCGAATCGACATGCTACATGTAAACAATATTGTTGTATTTTCCTGTCAAAATAACAGTTTATTTTGAATTATTCAGCTTTTAAGAACATGCAGAAGAGATGCTGGTATTAGTAGTGATATTATCTTTTAATAATTACTATTTTATCAGTCTGGCAAGTAAATACAGCCTACTATTTTTATAGCAAATGCCGATTCTATTGCCAAGGTGTGCGTAGAGGACTGATGCATCAGGTTGTTCAGACCACAAATGTAAACTTCACTCCTCACTACATCAGCATATGGAAATTGAGTGTTTGTTGGACCCTATGAAGGTTTATTTTTTCCTAAAATCTGTGTTAATTTGGCTGTATTCTTTTTAAATGGCTTAATGAAATAAAAATAAAAAAAGTCTAATCAATTGAATTTATAATACAATCATTTTAACAATGCCGTACGTAATGTTTTATTTTTTTCAGTAATTCTATGTTGTCTTTTTTTACATTTTTCCAGATTCTGCATTCACAAATTTATGCTAAAAAAAGAAAAGAAATGATAATCAAATGATTTGACAATGCACAACAAGAAAAACCTACACCAATCCTTATATAAATGTAAATATCATCTGTCTGTCTGAAATGAGTGCAGTGGCAGGAGTACCATTTCCTTCGTGGCATTCAGAGTTTTCACAGGTGCAGCTCCAGCACACACTAACCCTTTGAGCCAGCTGTGTGTGTGTGTGTGTGTGTGTGTGTGTGTGTGTGTGTGTGTGTGTGTGTGTGTGTGTGTGTGTGTGTGTGTGTGTGTGTGTGTGTGTGTGTGTGTGTGTGTGTGTGTGTGTGTGTGTGTGTGTGTGTGTGTGTGTGTATACACATATATAAAGCCTCAGAGAAGCAGACAGGGCTTATCTGTACCTGATACAGTGTGTTGCTGGTAGTTGTATGACGTGGGTATTGCACCAATCGGAAGCAAATGTTTAGGATTTCCCGGCTGCTCCTCTTCATCTTCCTCTCCAAAGTGATGCACCTTTTCATACTTCTCTAAATAGCTGCAGAGAGAGCAGAAAAAGACATCAACACACCAAATGACAGACAGATATATGCTCATGATCCTGGGGGAAATTCAAGAGACATGAAGACTTTAACATCCAGACACTTATTTGCTGAGCAGTGAGCACCTGTATAAATGATTGAGGGTTTATAAAAGTATCGTATACATTTCATAGGATGTTTTAAATGAGCGGACGTCGGTTTCTGTACTCAGATGTGTATTTGGAGGGGCAGCATGTGCGACTGCGAACATCATTTACTTCAACTGCAAAATCCACACATACAAATATATTGCTCCAAACCTGCAAACCTCAGGGACTGAGAAAAAACGTTTTAGTTAGTAAAGTATTTTTTAAGTGGTTGATGCCAATAAAAGATATTTAGAGAGCAGGGTGGCTGATTGCCAATGCAATAACCATATACAGCATACAATTTAATGATAGTAAATAAGACAAATCTGCTTAGGATGTACAATATTTCATTTGACAAGATTTTGGAAGTAACACTAGGCAGAATGGCCAAGCGTGTTCAGTTGTTGGCTAAGACAATAACCGATTAATCGGCCTGTCAAATGCAAAAGAGAATATGCAAACGCAAACGTCTGCACCATTTCCATTCTAACATAAATAACATTTTAAAGACCCACCAAAGACTCCAACCAAACATCACCATCATACTGCATGACGTTCAGAAAGCACGAGCGGTTTATTCCAGAGAATCAGGGATCAAATCGTATTGTGAGTCTAATAGTAATATTCACAGTCCAGCTCCGCGTGTTTGAGTGTGACTCATGAGTGGTTCCCTCGACTGAATGAGCTTTCACTTTTGCGCACACACACACTCACACACACGCCACCCACTGTTACAATACAAACACTATAAATAGACTCTACTCACCATAAACACTAGAAAACAACACACTGTACTGGACACACGCAGCGGTGTATTAGGATTTTAATTAGTGATTACTGATATTCAAGACAACCAGAAGACATGTTCTCTCATGTCAAATCAAATGTCTTTTTCTTTAAAGGGGACCTATTATGCCCCTTTCACAAGATGTAATACAAGTCTCTGGTGTCCCCAGAATGTGTCTATGAAGTTTCAGCCCAAAATCCCCCACAGATCATTTATTATTGCTTGTCAAATTTGTCCCATTTGGATGTGAGCAAAAACATGCCGTTTTTGTGTGTGTCCCTTTAAATGCAAATGAGCTGCTGCTACCGGCCCCCTTTCCAGAAGAGGGCGGAGCTTTAACAGCTCAACAGCAACAAAGCTGGAGAATCTCACGCAGACAAAATGAGGATTGTCAGTAACGGTGTTCAGCCTTACATTGTTCAAACAAACTTTTAGTATGTTGTAGTCCATAAAAAGCGATTCCTGTAAAAGAAAATATCTCCTTTCGCATTGAACTTTGAGCGTCGTAACTTTGCAGATGTTGTTTAAGCTCAAACAGCAACATTACACACTAACTGAAGTTGTATGTATATATTATGTGTATATAAACAACTTATCTGCTGCCATCCAGTCCATCCAAAAATGAAAACTGTCATTATTTAATTGCCCTCATGTCATTCAACACATGTATGACTTTGTATGAATTATTTTTTCTGTGAAACAAAAAAAAAGATGATATTTTGAGGAATGTTGGTAACCAAACAGTTTCAGTTCCCATTGATTACAATTGTATTTTTTTGGTCCTTACAATGGAAGTCAATAGGAAGCGAAATTATTTGGTTACCAACATTCTACAAAACAACTTTTAGAATCCACAGAAGAAAGTCACACAAGTTTGGAACACTGTAAGGGTGCATAAATGACTTTATTTGTATATCATTTTCACCACCTGCAAATATATATCCCTATTGGCCATTGAGAAACTAATGAATTAAAAAACAAAACAAAACAGTAGTGATGATTGTTCAGCTGGTCAATGTGAGAGTTCAGACAAACCCACAGCTGATTACAGGCTGATGTTTCACGAGACACTAAATGAGGACCTTCAGAAAGCATCAGGCCTATTCTGTACAATTTAAGTCAATTTTGTTCCTGCAAATCTACCTTCCTGCAAAGTTTAGCTCCAACCCTAATCAAATACACCTGAACCAGCTAATTTAGATCTTCAGCAGCAATGGATAATTACAAACAGGTGTGTTGGAGCAGGGCTGGAAATGAACTTTCATCGAGTGAGATCTATTTTTCATTCACAAACCCGCCAGGTAAAAAGGCAGACTCGTTATCTGCTTTCCAAACCAGACATGTAAATACAGAAATGAAGCTGACAGATCAGGAACTATGGCATCCAGTCAGCGCTCACGTGCACAGCCTCAGGTCCAGACAGTGATTTACTGCCCCCTACTGGAGACACGGTGGAAAAAGGTCAAGTTTCACCTGCAGGAGCTGCTGAATGTATGTTCTGTGTCTGGCAGAAAAAAAAAATCAAACAGGACAGTTGTGCTTTTATACAACTAATAAATCCTCAAACAGAATTAAAGTGCGGCACCTAAAAACTAAAACAGTGCACGTTATGAATAAACTAGAGCAAGTTCAGTGTAGCATGAGCATGAAGTTTGACATGCAACTTCCATGCTTACTTGATGTTTCTATGATTACTTGAACAGCAGTATTAAAAAAAAAACATGCAAAATGTTTCTGGGAAAACTTGAATAATGACTCAAATGAATACTTTTTGCTAATCAGCTCATTGACAAATGAATCGGAGCAACAAATGACTGCATGGTCTGTACCAAACAAGGAGAATGAATAACATCACACATGCTCCAATACGCTGTGCATAAAAAATAAAGCTGCCCTGTCCTTAAATAGACTATTTGCCAATTACTAAGACATTGACATGTGTTGTTCAGTTGCTCTCCTCTCTTTAGTTGGCAGACGGAGCGCCTGAATGCAGATGCCACATTTAAATGACTCATTTCACATGCTCCGATCGCTGGCGAGCGGTTCAGCGGAAAGCGCATCACACCACGAACCCAAAGACCCAAGTTCAAATCCCTTGCCAGCTCTTCCTCAGCTGTGACGGTGAAAACAGACACGCGGATTCCTCTTTTCGGCGTGAGAGATAAGAGTTAGACTACACAACGGTTTCCACCTGTTCTACAACAATCCATCACAAAGCGTGCAAATGAAATTCCTTGAGAAAACTAACTGTTTTGGATCCATTTCTCAGTCTGTGTGGTGTGAGTTAATCGGACTGAAGTCCGACAGGCCTGCAGGACTTTTTCCTCGTGGGATGTGTGTGGGATGCTCCCAAGGTTTTGCGAGGCTTTGAGATAGTTCTGGGAAAAGGTCTTTGTAAATTACATATGTAATTAAAACATTCCAACATCCTGATCCAATCAAAACACCTGCAGCTTAAAACACAGGGCTTACTAGTTTTGAGTGTTTACTAATATATAAACGGGGATGATTTGTTTTACTGTAAAAACTTTACAGATTCAAACTCCCAAGATTCCCCATCACAGTTTCCTCTGAACAATCATGTCTGTCTAAACTTTTTGGATCCGCTTCCACCGAGACGGTTACACCTCAACATGACACAAACCTCTCCAGGATTTCAAAAACTACTGGCATTAGTTACATCAGAATTGAGTGGCACTAAAGCTACGCTCACACTGCAGGTAAATGTAGCCCAAATCTGATTTTTTTTTTGTCCACGTGACTCATATCCGTTTTCCCCATGATAATGTGAACAGTACAAACCACATGGAATCTGATCTTTTCAATTCCAAATTGTGCCACTTCCATATGTGGTATCCGACACAGGTCAAATGTTTTGTAATGCGCCTACAGTGTGAACAGTCATATTGGAATTCATGCGATTTTTACGTCACTCGAAATCAACATTCGTCTCGATTCTGCGCTTGTGGGAGTCTATTCAAAGAGTTTACATTACCAACGCAATCAAGACAGTTGAGAAAGGTAGTCAGTAGAAGGGCAGTGATGTGTCAGAAGAACTCATAATACCCCACAGAACGCGATTTGTCTAGTTTTGGACTAGTTTTGAGAAACAATTGAGTGGATTTTGTGGTAGAAACGTGGCAACCCTGTTTGTATCATTCTTTTGCGCATGCAGGTAAGTCAAGAACCATGATCTGTTCGCACTGGAATCTGATATTGGCCACATTTAAAACAACAATGTGAACAACTATACAAAAAAAAAAAAAAAACAGATCGGAATTGAGCATTAAGGCTCGCAGTGTGAATGTAGCCTAAGACCTTTTGATTATGAAAATAAAACCAGAGCATGCCTAATAAATCCATGTATGACTGGATGCCACAAATGAAACCGGTTAATGCTTTATTCACACTATTCAGTCCTTCATACACCGCTCTCATGAGGAACACACACACAGGAGAATGTGGTTTGCATCCCTTGGCGTTCTGAGGTCTTCTCACAAACAACCTCTCTTGCAAAGATGGTAAAGGAGACTTTGCAGAATGATAATTACGTTTAGTCCGTTGCATGGCAGGTGTACGTCTCCTCACGGCCCACACAGCCTAAATGCTCCCTGCTGCCAAGTCTGTCTGTCTCACCCCCCCATAACCTACTAAACTACAGAGATGCACGTGGAAAACCAGCAGCCACTCTCGCTGTACAGCAGACAACACTACGCTCCTCGCTTCTGATGCTATGAAGATATATCTATGAACAGGAAGATTTTGCATGTGCAACATCTTTGGTTGTTTATAAATGAATCAAGTGTGTGCATGTTGTAAAACACCATTAACCACATTCATAAACACTCAGATAACCTAGAAAGCACAAAACATGTTCTTCTATAGAGGCGACAGTAAAGTCTGAACACACCAACACAGATCCAGAACACAAATATAATCACAAACGGACAGGAATCAGCACATGCATCATGTGAAACTTCTTGTCAAACTCTTATCAAACCACAAAACCCTGCCTCCAGAACAAAAGACTCTGATAGACCAATGCAAGTGACAGATGCATTCTTAAAAGTGACTCAAATACAAGTCCAAAAGAATCATCTATGACAGTAAAAGACGCTAGTTTAGATTGAATGCGTCACATAACGTTGCATTAGGAACAATGTGTAAAACACTACAAGCTGAAAAGGCTTTTTAAAGAGTGTAAAAGCTAAAAAAAAAAAAAAACTAAAGCCTCCTTTAGAGTTTGTATTATCTCTTATTCAAATAAACAGGAATTAGCAAATGCATATTGTGAAATGTATAAAAAAAAAAAAAACACACAAAACCCTGCCTCCAAAACAAAAGTGTCCTACTGACAGATGCATGATTAAAAGAGACTCAAATGCAAGTCCACTAAAAAACTCCCTGGTTTAGACTTAAAATCCCCCATATTAAAACAACGGTAATGTTGCATTAGGACATTTTACAGAACCATGTGTAAAACACAGAAAAATGATCTAAACTAAAGCCTCCTTCAGACTTTCTTTTTCTCTTATTCAAATATACAGCATGCATGTTGTAAAACTTGTACAAAAAATAAACTTCAAACCACATAAAAGTGCAAAGAAAACAAAGTATTATAGGCCAATGCAACTGACAGATGCATCCTTAAAAGTGACCCAAATACAACTGCAAAACCCCTTGATTTAGATTGCATTTGTCACTTAATGATGCATTAGGAAGCATGTGTAGAACACAAGTGGAAATTAATAAGATTATAAAAACTATCTAATGCAATCATCAACACGAACATACGATCCCCCAAAACACAGGCTTTTGAGTCGGAACCGAGCCGCATGTTTGAGTGCATCAGAGCAGAGAAGCGCCTGTAAACATTGAGCACATGTGCTGGAGTTGATCAGAGAGAGAAACTGAATAAGAAAGACTCACCGAAGGTAGTACTGTTTCAAAACAAAAGCAGCATTCGAGCAACTCCTGGGGAAATTGAAATCCTCGCCCAGTTCGGCCCACTGGTTCTTGTCGGACACCTGTAGGGTGATGAGACAGATGAGAGGGGTTCGGTTCAGATGCAGGACCGAGTGTGTAAGAGAGAGATAGTGTGTGTGTTGTGTATATGTGTGCATGCTAACTCCCGTTAGCACTCCGGCTAACTTACACTTTCCCATGTGAAATGAATAAATCAGACCCGCTGTCGAGAAACAACGTGCTCCGAGGCGAACCTGTCCGAACCCCCGCGACTGGACCGCGGATCTGACGCGGTTGGTTTGCGGGTGTATTTACAACGCGGAATACACAGGCCTGTGTGCGGCCTACAGTCTCGCAGTCCTCCGCCACACGGGAGGAATAAACCCGCTGATGCACACGGCGGGTCCGGACGGGATTCGGCGCCTCAGCTTCGGTTCTCGTAATCGATGTGAAAGCCGCCCGGTAATTTTGAAGTGAGTGTGTGTGAAAGTGTGTGTGCGCCAACACACATACACTCACTCTCTCACTCACATACACATACTCATACATACACTTACACAGGCCGATGCTCGGCAGAACCGCGGGGAGATCCGCCGAACCGGGTCGGGGAGTTGAGCTGGAAGAGTGTGTGTGAGATGAGAAATGTTGAGTTTAGTGAGTGTGCGAGTGTGTGTGTGTTTGTAAGGAACTTACCTTCGCGAAGCCCCCTAAAGACACCACTCTCACATAGAGAGCACCCAGGTCCAGCTCCTTCCCACCCACCACGGGAACCTTTTTAAACGGTGATCTGTGGAGAAAAACAGCCGAATGAGCACCCGTGATCCGTCCGGACCCCCTCACGCGCCCGGCGCGGGTCACTCAAGTTATAATAAGCGCGAAATTCCCGCTCACCCTCTGCTGTGGTGAAACTGCCGCAGCTCGTCCAGGAAAGCCTGTCCTTTCCTCCGCTGCTCGGGGAGGTTTTTCCCCGTCGAGTTCGCCATCGTTTCGCTGAAATTCGGTCAAACCCCCGGCTCAGATTCGGTTACTAAGAGTCCGGGGATCCCATGCTCCGGTCCGGCGCGTCTGAGTGTTTTGAAAAGTTAAAGAAATGACGGAGGATGAGAGTGGAGAAACCCGCTCCAACGGCAGCCAGAACAGACCCCGAGCGAGCTCAGCCAAACAGCAGCGCTGCGCCGCTCATGGCTGCACGGGAAAACAACGGTACCGGCTGCGCTTGTGTTGGGGTTTGGAGTGGGTTTTTTGACAGTGCGGGACGGACGCGGCTCCGGTTTAATCGCGCACACTGTGAAGCGGCAGCGGGATCCAGTTCAGACAAAAAGACCCGAGGCCGCGCGACTCCGCGGCGCCCCCTTGCAGGCGAGCGTCGGTATTGCCACAGCCACAGCGCCGCTCATGAACAATAGACGGAGCTCGCTGAAGAAAAAGGGGGAGTCTCGAAACTCCTCCTGACCGTTAAAAACGGAAACCAGCCATGAGCGTCGGTGGGGGGAAGGGAACTGTCAGTTTACACTAGCGTCATAAAAATAACAAAACTTGAGTCAAGCAAAGTGTTGGCTGTGAGAAAGAAGTTGTTTTTAAAACTCAGCCATGACCAGAATTACTCGAGTTGCATCCCAAACGACGCACTATACACTAAGCACTTATACACTATGTACTTATGCACTATGTACTCATCCATGTAGTGCGTGAATTGTATAAGATTATTTTGTCATTTAACATTGGAGTCTGACAGCCCAGCTACGTAATTAAAGCTGCGACAGTTGAGTGCATGAAGTGTCCAAAATTCCACACTTCAGGTGCGTCCCAATTCGCGTACTTGTGCACTATTCTATAACGTTTTTAAGTATAAATAGTGCAAGTCGTGCGTTCACGTTGAAAATTCCAAAAAGAAAAAGTGAAAAAGTAAATTAACGGAAAAAACTAAGTGTGGAATGTTGGACACAACTGTTGCAGCTTTAATCACGTAGAGGAGGGGGAGAGGGTATCGGACTCCGTTGTTAAATGACAAAATAACCTTATACAATTCACGCACTACATGGATGAGTACATAGTGCACAAGTACATAGTGTATAAGTGCATAGTGTATAGTGCGTCATTTGGGACACAACTTTTGTTTTTTCCATTAATTTAGTGCATCATCCAGGTATTTAAAGTGTACTTTTTCATTTTGGAATTTTTAGTGTGAACGCACTACTTGCACTATTTATACTTAAAAACATCATAGAATAGTGCACAAGTATACGCGAATTGGGATGCACCTTCGGTCTTTTCCATTAATTATTTCCATCCAGCTATTTTTATGCAATTTGGGATATTGCATAAAAACTTTGGGTGGAAAGGATGTGCACAAATTCTAGAAATGTGCTTTAAAAACATATCCGATAAGAGGCACAAGTAATTTATGATGGCATAGTTTCTTTCCCGATCGTATCAACTTCCATTTTTAAAGTCGGCATGAAATCACAATGGACCCTATTTACTTTGTTAGTGCATATTACTAGTCTTGTGGTGAACAATTAATCCGTGCAAGTTATTACACAGAAAAAAATTGTTTGTCGTGGTAATCTTTAATCAAAATCTGAAAAGTTACTTCCGGTTTGGAATGGCGTTCCTTCCCTGATGACGTCAGTTTGACGGCTTGGGTTGAAAATGCTTAAACCACTCCTCTGCAACCGTTAGTCTGCTATGAGCGAGAGATGGAGAGGAGGAGCGCTAAAGTTAAACCCTGCCTTCTATTCAATATTCCATTTCACTTGGAAATACATCACAACACTGGAGTCGTTTGCAACTTCTGGTTCACGGGGACTTTAATACAGATATTTTACGCCAATTTCCCATGAAGTGGCGATTTTGTTCTCATGAACATATGGGATGGAAATGGTGCTTTATGCACAGTTGTTTTATTGTGACATTCCAGTTTTGTGCATAAGTAAAATTTGCAACTTTGGGGGCCGTTTACACGACACCATTTTCAAGTAAAAACTGAAAACTTTTAATGCGTTTTGTCCTTTTATTTATGACAGCAGCGTTTTGGGGGCCTGAAAATGCAAACTTTTGAAAATGGGTTTCAAAGTGCAAGTTTTTGAAAACAGTCGTCTCCGTGAGAACTACAATATGGGAATCTGTGAAAATGTTGTGTTCGGTCAAAGACTATAGAATATCACAAGACACGTCACTCGTATTATTATGAATGGGAGAAAGTGCAATGCGCAGTATGGCGGAATAAGTCCCGCCTTCTAAATAAGAGCCAATCGCCGAATGGTAAAGTCATCGCATCACTGCAGCGGCCGTGAGAAGCTCCGGTTTCTATAGAAACAGTCAGACGCGCGCCTCCTAAATGAGGCACAAGAGACGTGCATTTAGGACTGCGCATGCAGTTGTCATCTGTACAAAGAATTTTTTTTCCCCGTTTTTTGTCATCGTTGTTGTGTAAACATACTCTTGGATGGAAACATTTTTCACAAGTTCATAATGACTCACAAACATCTGAAATGTATAAGTAAAAGCCTGTTCAGTCTGTTATAAAACACCACATATCTGGCACTGCGCGCTGCTCAGAAATAAACATTAATAGCTTAAGTTACACCGTGCTGTCTGCAGTTAAAGTAGTACAATCTGCGCTTTGTTGCAGTGGATGGTTAGTAATTTACTCCCGGTCCCTTGTGATAACCGCCGGGCGGATATAAACGACACGGGGTGACTACATTCAACCATTACACGCACCCCTCTCGCAAGTTATTCTGCCACAAAATGGCGGAGCTCGACGCGAAAGACCCCATTTTGTCAAGCAGACGATAAGAGGAGTTCGAAAAAGCGGAATTTTACATTTCTAACGATATTTCGAGCGAGTTTGGGATGCGTTTCGCCGCGCGTGCTGATATGTTGAGCCGTCGCGCGCCAGAGTGGAGAATAATGTCCGCGCGCTCTGGGTTTGACGCAGCACGAGCGCTGCTCGAGTGAAGGCACATATTTAACAAGCTAGATTAGATTTATATCATATTTTAATAAATTTGATGGGTAGTCATTTTATCTAGAGCCTTATATTCAGTTGAATGTTTTATGTTTTGATCGGTTAGAATTGTTAACCTGGTTTGTGTCCATTTATTTGTAATATATTAATATTATGTTTTCATATTTTATGATCTGTACTGCAAAGTTGTGTTCTTATATCTGTTAAAAAAAATGCAGCTCGCTATACATGTGCATCTGCGCGAACCATGCTTTTATGTACCGGATTCTCAAGGTGATGGAAAACCTAAAAATGTCATGGGGTTTTAAAATTGTGATGTCTAAGGCTGTAAATGTGATGAAAATGTATAAATATGATCATCTCATAGGCCGATCTGCTCGAAACTACTCTTTTGTCAGTGCAATCTCGTTAAAATGCTCTTTAAAAAATCAGGAAAGACTGTAAAAGTCATGCAAGCATTGCAATATTGAAATGCATTGAAGACTGAACTACGTGCAGCTTTACTTCAGCAAACTCAAAAGCCTCCATCATCAGGGTAGTTATTAGACATAAGCCAATGTACCAGATTGTCCAGCTAATCTGTTTAGTATTAATCTATCATCTGAAGGATGCATGACTAAAACAGAATTATTATATCTCAGTCTTTGCTAAACTCAAGACAGCAACAGATATTAAGGAGCATATGAAGGTTTTGAGGTGGAAAAGAAAAGCTGCAGGTAGATATGAATAGTGAAAGTGGGAAAGTGCGCCGCCTTGTGGTTAAACATCGAAAATGTTCTGTATTTATTGAGGCGTTTAGCCATATTTATTTAGCACGGGAGTTTTCAAACAAATGTGTCTGTGGAAAAGTTGAGAGGGAAAAAAACCCTAAAATTAAAAAACAAAAATACAAATACGAGTTTATTTAAATAATAAATCAATACATTAAATTTAAATAATTTTAAATAAAACTAAATAAATTAATAAAATATATTTGATTAAAATAAAAACATTTGATATAAATAAAATGATTATATAATTTGATAAATATATTTGATTAAACAAAACTAAATAAATTAAGATAAAAATATTTAAATAAATGAAGGTTTATTTAAATGAACAAATGTAAAGTGAGTAAAAAAAGGGCAGTGATATAATTAAAATTAAATCTTTTACACATTTATAATACTAATTTTTCACAGTATTGGGTCTTTTAAATATAAAATGCAGGTCGTTGATCCCTCAGCTTGTAGCTTCCCTTTTTAGCCACTAGGGGGCAGCACTTCCACACAAATGAACTGCTATAATTTTAAATCAGGAAGCATTATATAGATTTAAGAGGTTCAATAGATTATGACGGAGAAGAGAATGGTGTTGTTATGGATGCGCACAATATATCTGCCTCCATATCGGCTTATATATGTTCATATTTAATGTTATCGTTATCAGCCCAATAAGAAAATTTGGCTGAAATATCAAAGCTGATTATTAATGGATTATTTCCTTAAGCTGAGACACTTCAGATGTGCACTGTTCACCATGATGGTTTTGAATGGCTTGAAATATGATTGAAATCACTTCAAAAAGGAAAATACAGTTAATTGCAACATGTGCAGCACAAGTCTGTCATATAGGAAACATAAAATTATAATGAGAATATTATATTTATATGCTTGGGACATGGATTTTAAATGGTGAAACTTTTGTTTTTGTAATCAGGCTTTCAAAAATTACACAATTTTGATTTATCGGCCAATATATCGGTTATCGGCTTTCAAATATAAAGAATTATCGGTATTGGCCCAAATTTTCATATCGGTGCATCCCAAACTGATGTTTTCACTGTAAAATGACTGGAAAAAGGATATTAAAATTGTGACATCCAGGCCTGGAAATGTGATGGAAATTGATAAATATGTTTATCAAAACATTTGAAAACAAAGATTTTATTATTTATTATTATCATTTTTCATTGTAATATATACATGTATATTTACATTTACTTGTATAAGCATTAAGACAAAAATTATACTTACCTTGCATTCTGAATGAATTAGTTGATGTTCAAGTAAAGCCACAAAAGCAGGGAATTATACACTGTATAAACCTTTATTTGAGCACAAACAAACAAAACAAACTACATTCAAAACAAACATGTTCTTAAAGTGCTGGAAGAATATCTGACACAAAAATACAATTAAAAGAACCATATTCCCTAAAAAGAATTAACCATTACACATAAAATTAATATTTTAAAATAACCTTTCTGTACAGACGACAACTCTTGAATAAACTGAAGAAGAATATTTAGCATTGTCCTGGACTGTGTGATAAAATAAAAGCTCAGGTGTTTATGGGCATCAGTAGTATTTGTGTGGCGTAAAGGAGGTAGCAATTCATATAACAGCTGGCTGCTCGACCAACTTAAAAACATACAAATTAATCCGCATGTACCTGCCAAACTAACCGAATAAAGTTGTTTGTGGGCGTCTGATAATAAACCACACACATATATATTCCAATAAACACAAACTTAAGGCACACAAACCCTAATCCTCTAAAAACGAGTTTAAAATGTGCTCTAAAAATGAGATTCAAACATGAATTTCGCTTTGGTTGCCGTAGAGAGGCGTTTCTGCATATTATGGGCTGTTATGGATTTCCGTATGTCTCTTATGTAATGAAGCAACGAGGCGCTCTCAATGTAAATATGAACTAGAAACAGAACAGCACGTGTATTTCAGTATTACGTGATCTGAATGCCCACAGCGCTTGTTCCTATATCATACATGAAGACACACACTCACCGCTTTACCTTCACAATATTCTGCTGGTTATGAGATCAGAAGGAAGACATTAACACACAGTGAATAAATCAGTGATGTTGATCCAGATAGAACATAATCAGATCATATAACAGGCATGGACTGACTTTGAAGAGTAACAGATATCAAACACAAATGGCAACGATTGTGCATAATTTTAAACTAAATCTATAACCTTTTAGCTAAAATAATGATAATTACAGTAGCTAAAGGATGTGTTAAAGAATTAGTTCACTTCAGAATTACAATTTCCTGATAATTTATTCACCCCCATCATGTCATCCAAGATGTTCATATCTTTCTTTCTTCAGTCGAAAAGAAATGAAGGTTTTTGAGGAAAACATTCCAGGATTTTTCTCCATATAGTGGACTTCACTGGGGTTCAACGGGTTGAAGGTCCAAATGTCAGTTTCAGTGCAGCTTCAAAGAGCTCTACATGATCCCAGACGAGGAATAAGAGTCTTATCTAGAGAAACCATCGCTCATTTTCTAAAAAAATAAAAATTATATACTTTTTAACCACAAATGCTCATCTTGCACTGCTCTGCGATGAGCCACGCATTACGTAATCATGTTGGAAAGGTCACGCGTGACGTAGGAGGAAGTACCGATCTAGTGTCTACAAAGTGCATGTGCAGAGACAAAGTCGAACGGCCTTTACAAAAAAAGGCGTGACCTTTCCAACGTGATTACGTAATGCGTGGAGCATCACAGAGCAGTGCAAGACGAGCATTTGTGGTTAAAAAGTATATAAATGGGTTTTTTTTTTTTAGAAAATGAGCGATGGTTTCTCTAGTTTAGACTCTTATTCCTCATCTGGGATCATGTAGAGCTCTTTGAAGCTGCACTGAAACTGACATTTGGACCTTCAACCCGTTGAACCCCAGTGAAGTCCACTATATGGAGAAAAATCCTGGAATGTTTTCCTCAAAAACCTTCATTTTTTTCGACTGAAGAGAGAAAGACATAAACATTTTGGATGACATGGGGGTGAGTAAATTATCAGGAAATGTTAATTCTGAAGTGAACTAAACCTTTAATTCCTGTAAAATGTATCCGAGGCATTTCCTGATGATTTGTAATATGGCACAAATGAAAGCATGAGGCGAATGTTTTGACAGATGCAAAGAAAACCGGTTATGGCATATTTAATTTTGATGTGAATGAAAACGAGGCTGCTGGAAGACAGACGTCTCATTTTTACGTATTTTCATAAATGTATTTTCAATATTCAAAACATATAACCACACTCTTGTTTTCATTCAAATCAAATTAAATTATGGTATCCAACTCCATATAGTGCATTTGTGAAACTTGACCCTTTGCACATATAAAAATCCCAGAATTCTCAGTTCTTTACCCTTCTCTTATTGTTCATCTCAAAGTAGGGCTCCTCTCGTTTGCTGGCTTTAGTCCGTGTGGTGAGTTTGTGGGAAGTGCTCGTGGGTGCCGGTTTGGCGGAGGTGCTCACCGCGGGCGGGTTACTGCTGACCAAAGGTTTCCTGTGGGTTGTTTTAACGTTGACGGCCGCGGCAGTTCGTGCCACACCGGCTGCGCTCTGCTCTACAGATTTACTCTTGAGAGGAATCGTCTGTTTGGGCTCATTCGGACGCCCCTTCCTGGAATCTAATGCAGGGGAAGGAGGGCGTCTTGCTGTAAGCCGAGAGCGTACGGGTCCGGGAGGAGGTTTCTGTGCGGGCGGCGCCGAAGGTTTAGGCAGCTTGCAGGTGGGTTCGGGGCAGACGGGACTGCGAGGCTGAGATGGAGATCCACGCGGACGCAGTTTGGTCTTGGAGCCGGCGGCGGCCGGGGCTTTCTGAGATGTTGTGTTTGACTGTGGAAGCGGGTTTCTTTTTGGGACGGGCGATGATAGAGGGGTGGTTTTCGGGGAAGCAGTGGGCGTGTGAAAGATCTTCTTGGGTGCGGCAGCTTTACGAGGCATGGACGGTGTGGACGCAGGTGATTGGGCGTAGCCGCGCGGTGTGGGTGTGTTGGGTTTGGACACTGATGTCGTGGAGGCTGACGATGATGATGATGAAGAGGACGACTCTGGGAGGAGGTTAACGGCTGCGATGGGGTCCATCGTGGGTGGCTGCGCGGTCTGCGTACTGTGGGCGGGGCCTGGGCCGGACGGGCCTTTCTGATAGGCTAGAATCTTCTGCTCTAGAGTTGTGAACTGCAGCACGCGGTCCGGGTCGTATTTCAGCAGGAACCCTTTCAGAGTGTCCCAACCTCCACCGACCCGCACCATCACGTGCTTCCCATGGAGCATCTAAAAAGAGAGGAGGATTTTAATTAGTAAGGAATCTAATGAATTTGCCACACTGAATTAAACACACATTTCATTGGCATCTAGTGTAATGTTTTATAAGAAAGCAAGATTTCACACAGCATCTGCTTGTGAGAAACTCCGCCTCTGTTAAGCTCATTTGCATACATGTTTGAGAGTCACGCCCACACCCCAGCATCCAATCAACAACTGCTGCACAGAACCAAGTCCCGCCCTACATTTATTCTGAGTTACACTCAGATGTACGTCACAATACGTAAGAAAAGATCTCCGTTTCGTCGCAATTGTTTAAAGACAAAACTCCTTAAAGCGCCTACCCTGATGAACAGGATCTTGTCTCCGAGCCTGTAGCGTCCCTCAGACAGATACTCGATGGAAAACTTCTGCGAGCAGTTACAGGGAGGGTCGTCCTGGTCCGCACGATCCTACAAATAGGTGAAGGTGAAGAGAAATGTACTCATTTGCAAGATGGAAAAATAACAGCTAGTTTGCAGATAGTGTATGAACTCATCATTCCTTCAGGGACCCGAGGGCGTCCCGCTGGTTATTTGGCTCAGAGACAGTGAATTTGTTAGCATTTAGGGCAAAAATGTTCTCCACATGAAGCATGAAGTCTCAAAACAACAGCTGCTGTTTACACACTCAACAAACTATAATAAACTCGACAGAAGATGTGTGATAACTGGGTCAGAAACAAATCTGATCAAAATCAGAATATATTTACAATATTTCAGATTAAGCCAGTGATATTTTAATATATTGATGATATTATAGCTTTAATACTATGAATTAGATTTTTTTTTGTTTTAATTTGAATGTTTTAGTAATTTTGTTGTCTTAAATTACATTATTTATATTACATTTAGTTTTAGTTTAGTTAACTTAAAGTAAACAAAAATGAGAAATGTTATCTTGGCAACTAGCTGAAATAAAATAATTTGTTTTATTTCAGTTGATGTTTATTTTATTTTAAGTGATGGATTTTTAAAAATAATTTTAGTAAACAATAATAATGCTGGATTGAGCCTACAATTCAACTGAAATGGGTAATGATTTTCTACTGAAAAGATTAACATTATATTATATAACATGTGGAACAGAATGCAATAAATATATTAGCAAACTGTAAAAACTCTCTTAAATAAATATGGTTATTTTGGATTCTTAATACAATTTTGGGTAAAATAGCTCTCCGAGTAAAGCATCAGATGTTAAAATTTGTAGTTTATAATCACTTCCAGTTCATTTGTTACATTAGGAGTATTGGGAGGTCAATTTGAGTGCACTGCATTGTGGGAAACTGTGTGCACTGCTGTATACGGCACATTTTCTATAGGTATTATCTGGATAATGCATGCATAGAGAAATGTGCCATTTTATGCATAGCTTACAAACTATAAAAAGACCAAGACGATGCTTGAACTCAAACCTAAAAGCCTGAGGTCAGTAAGTGTTGGTGGTTTAATGTGTGTGATACTCACAGCGTGGTACAGCGCTCCGTGCTGACAGCATACGGTGAAGGTTTTGACTGGAGAAGCGTGATCAGTCATCATTAAACTCTCCTCCAGTTCAATTTCCTTCTCCAGTTTAACCAAAACTGGAGGCTCCACCCCATACCTGAACCAACAGACATTACCGGTCACAACACACCCGTCAACAGACTGACCTAACACTTTTAACCTTTACTTATCACAATATAATTGTTAAATATTTATAAATATATTTGTGTATAATTACCATTAAATGGTGATTTTCTCACATAATAAAATAATGTCAAAGTCAAATCAGAATTTCCTATTTTTTTTTTTAATTTGGTAAGAAACAAGGTAATAAAAAAAATTGTCACTATTATGTGTTATTCTAGAAACACTTCAGATTTGTTTTAGATTCTCTAGGACACAAAACAATAGCTGCTCTAAGTACTGAACCCAATCCACTTAAATCCTATGAAATCCACATAAATTTGCCCCCAACCCAACTCATAAGCCCCTGACCTCTGACCCCAAAGCACAACCTGACATCTGTCACCTGTGGGGTCATCAGAGCTGCTTCACTTACCTGGAGACGATCCGTCCGATCTCCAGCAGGCACAGACACACCTGCCGAGGGTTTTTATGCAGAACTGAGGGCGAGACAGAGAGAGAGAGAGAGAGAGAGCAGTTGGTTTACTTTATGATCACTCACTGTCAAAGACACCGCAGGTTAAAGGGCAACATTTATAACTAACAGATAAGACAAGTGAATTCTATTACAAGTTTTCTGAAATGTTATGTTTAAATATGCAGGCCTTATTTAATCAAAAATGTACTAATTTTCAGTTTCATTTTTGTTTTGTGATATTCATATGATAATAATCATGTCTCATAGCAAGCGTATCTATGAAATCTGTTTTTGTTTTGGTGTTTTCTGGTTTAATTTTTCTGGATTCTGTTTTAATACTTTAAATTATAATAATTAAAAGCATGTCTAATCAATCGAATTCATAAAATTTAAACAATTTAATATTTATTAAAATATAATAGTGTCCAATGAAATGCAGTTTATTTTTTCTGAAATTCTACATTGACTGTTTTAATGTGTGTATCATGCAAGTTATTAAGTTGCATTTATTTATTTTTAAATGAAATAAAAAGAAAATGTACCAATTCATTTTATCTTTTGGCAAAAAAAAGTGCAAAAAAGCTCAAATATGCAAATGAGGCATTATCTCAAAACTCACTAAGTTGCATATATTTCCAGATCTGAACATTGGTTGAAGCCAGGTTCAAAATTCTTGTTTCATTTTGGTTGACACTGTTTTTGGATCTCTTTTTATCACTCCATCAATACAAAAATACTGTCAACAGTTAGAAATTTTTTTTATTTTCACCATGTTTTTAGGAATAGATCTGAATAAGTATTATACAGATATATGTATTATAATATAAACATATGTATTAAAAACTGAAATCTACAGATAAAAATAAAGTGTAAATAAAATAAACACTTAAATGTCTATTTTGCATGGTTTTTTTTTTCATGCATTAGTTATGAAAGCAAAACAGAATAAAAAAAAAAAATTACCAGTGCATGAAAAAACAATGGTTTTGCCTGTAGTGTCTTGCCTTAAAAAGAGTCATATCACTAATATCAAATAGTTTAAAATTTAAAAAGTACTACATTCAGGGCTTAAAACTCCAAAAAGACAATTTTTCGAAACCAAAAGCCCTGAAATCCCACAGTAAGCATCGTTACTCATTTCTCAAGCCAATCATAACTAGTACAGTACACATTGAGCTCTGTCAGTTCCCGTCCCATAATGCACAGCGACACACGGACTAGTAACTCACACTCCTCACAACACAAAGTCCCAGGGCCGTACACCCCAGATCCTTCACACTCGTTAAGATCGGAGATTTACGGAGACGTTCAGGGACGCAGCTCAACTGACGTACACGAACACAGATCCTCTGAAACGATTACAGCCCGTTAAACAGCTCAGAGAAAGACACACTTGCTCAGAGGACGCTAAGCTCGGTTTAAATTCATTAATTTAGCCAACCTGATTAAAGTCGTGTTCTAATGGGCTACAGCGAGAGACTAACGAATGCTGGCAAGCCCTCAACATAGTGCTTCAGTCTCATTTTTGTTATGATATTCTTATAAAATAAGATAGCAAGCAAATCTATGAAATCAGTTTTATCACTTTACTTTACAAGCCTTTATGTATAATGCATTATGAAATGTATTCATGATGCATGTTATAATGCATTATATCCTTTCATAAATAAATGTAACCAAAGTTAAAATTCATTATAATATTTGCAGATTCCTTGATGCATTTGAAATTGGTTGTTTGTCCTGTGTTTTAATGCATTATACTTTCTAAAGGTGTAACAATTAATAGATACAGTAAGTATTACAATATAATATAACTCTGGTTACAATTATTCATACAATGCATAATAAGACGCATTACAAGGCATAATGTTTTATCTTTTATATTATATGTATAAGGCTATCCAGATATCCAGCATGACAGAAATAGAAACTAGGCGATGCACAAACTCTTACACATTTCACATTTTTTGACTTGTCAAATTTTTGAGTTGCACCAGGTCAAAAGTCCTCAAGCAGGTTCTCTTACCCAAACCCTCGGACTCAAACAGATACGTCTCGTCCACTCCTATATGACGACACCAGGACAGAAAATTCGCTGTGTTGTCCCGGGCGAAAAACGATCCAGGGGAGGCGTTTTTCTTGAACTGAATTTTCTTTGAGGGCAGCTGTTAACAAAACAGAGACAGGAATTACAACCGAACAGCTCTGCGGTTATGCACAGTTTCACACGTTCCTTTCCCACCTGCGTTTCTGAGTCCTGTGGGATTTTACTCTGAAGAATTCCAACCAGACGACATAGTCTGACGCCATTGTCCAGCTCCTCCATGAAGCGTTCAGCTATCACCTGCTCACCTGTAAAACAGATATCTTTGTATTTCCATGTTGTCAACTTGAGAATGATGATGCAAATGACCATGTTATGAAAATATGGACTATTTGATGGCTGATGTTGAAATCTTAGAGAGCAGGATGGTCGATTTAAAGCTAATATAGGCCTATATGATATCACACATTTAATTTAAAAGATAGTAAATAATTTCTGCAATACATCGTTTTCATAATATTTACTAATGTAAAATTCTGTAAGAATTTCGGGCAAACAGAAAAACCTATTGGCTGAGAATTTAAAAAATACCCTTTAATGTAATTTGCATCATTATGCCATCACGTGCTGGTCAGAATTCAATATATAACAAATAAAATTCACACTTATGATCGGGCATTCGCCAACACCCTGTCATTAGAAAATAAAGTGCAGTCACATTTTAGTATTTTGTTCAAATTCCACAATGTGTGCAATGTATAATCTGAAAGAGGACTATAGGATTACAAGGACTTAATCTAACAAAAAAAGCAACAGGTTTATGGGTGAACAAGCTTTTCTGGGTGACGCTTTTTCTTTTGGCCCACGTAGAGCATCTAGACAGGTGAGGGAAACACCCTCTATTATTCTACAAAGACCGAGAGATTGAATTCTTGTTTCGGGGGTCGTATGTCACCATTATAAGTGAGCGAACGTCGTTTCCCACACTTCTTTGCTTGATTTATGCAGCTTTAGGTTTCAGTTATTTGACTAAAGGAAAAGACGTTTACGATAATAATGGCAGTGATTCTTGGCTTTCGTGCAAGTAAGTGTAAGAGGAAGTCACAGACATCTTATTTTGCATGATTTACCCAGCATGCCGCTGAGCCAGATGGCGAGATCCTCCTGCATGGGCACCAGCGTTGCTTCGTGCCGCACGGCCAACCACTGGTCATACTGGAACACATCAGCCAAACCCGGGCCGGGACGGGGAGACCGCAGGCTGCGAGGGCTCTGTAACGGGACATCAAACTTCTCGCCGAACCAAGCCTGAGACAGAAAGAGGAAGTGCAGACATCTCAGCTCAAGCACACAGAGAAACACACTCTACTGAGACCAAACACACACACAAAAAATTGTGTGGTGGGGCCACAATGACCCCTCACACAGATTCCACGCTCCCTCTCCGGAAAGAGGGTGACTGCTGAAATCAGGACAGTTTGCAAACACTTACACACAAATAACAAACTTACACATGGAGGAGAGAGATTCAACACAACTAGTGATGCACGGAAATTAATCTTTAGTTTTGGCCAAAACAGTTTTGGAGGGCTGAAATCATTGACTGAAACTAGTATAATTAGCACTTTTCAGATGGATTTTGAGATACTGCATAAAAAACAAACTGCTGAATGTAAACAGCTCATTAATTCTAAAAATTAACTAAATTTTTTTTTTATCTGATAAGAAGAGATGCAGATAAACTACAATGGAAAAACATTTACCAAATAAATCCCTTGATGGGTAATGACAACAAAAACTCATTTGACTTTGCCTCAACAGATCATGTGTTTGAATAACTGGACTAACCAGCAGATCAATTCCACTGAACAGCATCTCAAATGTTCTAGTTATTCGGAAATGCCTCAGCCAAATGACCTCCCAGAAGCATCTCACATCTGGGGTTAGAAACAAAACATTAATTTGTAGAGCGCCTGCCATCCAATAATCACAATAAGTTTTGTGCTGTTACTTTTGATATGAAATAAAGTATGAAAAAGTTTACTGTAAATCAATGTACTGTATTAAACTTACTGAAATATACTTTACTCTAAAACTGCTTTAAACTGAAAGCCATGTCTAACCAAGTTGTGTTCCATATTTCAAGTTGATATCACAAAAATTGAAGTTCCTATGAGATTTTGTTTAGGCGCTGTTCAACGACATTCTATTGATTTTTTTATGCATTCTCCTTTAACAAATTTATAAATTTGTCCAAATATCACTTCAAACAGTTGGCAAATATGGAATCGTGAGACTCCGGCCTTTCCGACGATATGCATTTGGTCAAGATTAGAAAAGGTTTTGATAATAGTAGTCAAAATAAATTTTGTAATATGAAACCTGACTCCACTAGGGCTGTCAAACGATTAATCGCATACAAAATAAAAGTTTTAGTTTGCCTAATATATGTGTGAGTACTGTGTGTAATTAATATGTATATATAAATACACACAAATTAATGTATATATTTAAGAGAAATATTTATGTACAAAATATTTTGATTTATATATATAATATAAATTATATAAAAATATAAATAAATACATATACTTGTAAATATTTCTCAAATATATACATGAATGTGTTTGCATTAATATACACATATTAATTACACACAGTACACCCACATATATTAGGCAAACTAAAACTTTTATTTTGTATGCGATTAATTGCGATTAATCGCTTGACAGCCCTAGACTCCACCCACTAGGGGAGGAGCTCACTATAAGAATTTTAAGTAGTATTTCCATGGTAACGCAAGGTCCGATTCCAAGGATGAAAACAAAGAGCTATTTTCAGTAGGGATGCACTGATATGAAAATGTTGGCCAATACCGATAATTCTTTATATTTGAAAGCCGATAACCGATATATTGGCTGATAAGTCTTTATATAATTCTTGAGAGCCTGATTTTAAAAATAAAGTCTCACCTTTAAAAGCCACGTCCCAAGCACACGATTATAATGTTGTCATTATAATTTTATGTAGCCTATATGATAGACTTGTGCTGTACATGTTGCACAACTTTATTTTGTGATTTCAATCATATTTTAACCAATCATTGCGAACAGTGCAATTCTGAAGTGTTTTAGCTGAAGGATTTAATCCATTATTTATCAGCTTTAATATGTCGATATTGTATCCGATATATCGTGCATCCTTCAATTTTAGTTAAATTAAAATTTTATTTTGCTTTTGGTTTAAAAACATTTTGATGCATCACTAGACAAAACAACACCCTCACATGTGAACTCTCACAGGCTTTATTTGCACTTCACACAAACATGTTTAAGTATTTAAACCAACCCTCAACCATGAGTGTGAGCAATAGTGCTGCTTTAGCAAATACCACTAACAACATCTAATTTCTGTCTCACATTCATATGGCCCCTTAGAGACTGAGGCGGAACATCTGTTTGAAACACACAAACAACACAACCATCCACACAGTATCAGTCACCAATTCGATCAGATCTTTAAAAGAGCCCTCACACCTCTGTGCTAGGAATGGCTAAAAAAACAAAAGCACATTTTAAAAATCACACACACAAGCAGGCCACTCCAAGAGAAACCCCACAACCTCACTGCTACTTTGTGAGCTTGAATCCTGCCTTTCCCACATGCATCGAACTCCCAGGAGGAACAGAGCGGGCGAGAGCTTCAGGCTCCTACTAACACACATATGGAGCGTTTCTTCCACTCGTGCTCAAAGCCTGACTAATTAAACAGGAAAGTGTTTGCATGTGGGGTTGCTCTGTTCATATTATATAAGACATCCAAGATTACAATTCCATAGCAGATTACGGTCAGCTCAGCTCTGCTAAAGTTTTATTGCAATTAATGACTGTTAGTCTTTGCTTTTTGGACTGCTCTTTCTGACAGGTCGTTAACTCAATGCAAACACCTGCGCTGCCTGTCTGGTGTGTTCAATCTCACATGCACAGATTCAGTTGCATCTGTCATTACATAATGTGGTCAGTTCACACATGACATCAGATATAATTACAGATACACACTGAAACGAGACGAGTTTTGCGTTCGCGGTTTACTTTCGCTTTCGTGCGTACTCTGTGAATAGGGAGCGGCGGTGCAGAGTGCGCAATCTACAAGATAAGACATTTATCAGATGCTTTTAGGCTCTGTTGTGCAACGAATCCTCCGCCATGGTCTTGTCAGTCATCTCGTCACTTACTCTCGTCACGTGATCAGTGAACTCTGATTCCTGCTGCACTACATATGACACTGAAGCTCGTATTGGATGAGCTGGATGGGATTGAAGCGACTGTTATCCAACTAAATTAAATGGTTTTTATTTCTATAAAAAGCTAAACGACAGTGGAGGCGTAATGTAAACATAGCGGTGGCAACATCCATGCTAAATTCACCCTCTCACTCAGTCATGGCAATATCGCGAGACAGCTTTGCACCTCAACGAGAAATCTCGTCACGTTTTAATATCGCGAGATCACGTCACACCCCTATAAACTCTTCTCTAACTAGCTCAGAACTTGATATAACCAACATCATTATTTTCCTTAAATCTCCTAAAAACGTCTTTTTGGATAAAAGCATATATATATATATATACTAAATATCAAAGCTTTGGCAAGGTGGCTGCAGGATCTTGTGCCACTGATTCAAAAAGCATGCAAAAGCACATAAAACAAAAAAGCATAAACTTGTACCTGCAATCCAGCCTGAACCGCCATCATTAGTTACAAGAAAGATTCACGTCCACATTCTGAAAGAGAGACAGACAGATACTGTTAAAAACAGACACACCAGCTCAGACATGCTAGTTATTTCCTGTGAACACACAAAACTCAAACTCTGTTTGTCCCATCACAGGATTGATAATCATCGCCTGCAGCTTACTGTTAAAATAAATTGTAATAATGCCCCCCCCCCACCACCACCACCACACACACAAAACAAAAACAAAATAAAGAATGAGGAAAAAACCTAATCACTGTGACCAAACACCAGAGAGAAAGACAGGCAGCAAAATTAAGACAGTTCAGTCAACATAAGCACAGCTGAGGAAACAAAGCAAATGCCTCCTTTCCCTAAAAACACACACACACACACACACACACACGCTGTCAGTGACACACTCATGCGAATCCTAAATCATCCATCATCTCCATCAGACTACAGCGAGACACTCACCTGAGAAACACACTCAGAAGAATCCAGTCCCGCTGACACACCTGAACACCTCAAAGCATTAAATCCCACACACACACACACTTACAACAACTCGCTGACAGAGGATATGTGCGCGCGAGAAAGAGAGGGGAGGAAACAGAGATTGACTAATGAAGCCGCTCAGCAAACCCCCATCCAATCCCAGCCAAGCATTTACAATGACTCTATTGTTACAACCCCCTCGATCAAACACAGTCCAAGGTTCGCTCACACACAGTCCTTCACAACAAACTCCTCCATGACAGCACACAAAAGAATCTGAAAATTTTTTGAAGGGCACCAAGAGAATAAACAATCGCTTTCTCTCTTCGGCTAGACATAAAATACCACAGAGAGCGAGAGAACGAGAGTTAATTACTGGAGGAACAGCATGAGAGCTCGAATCAAGTCAGTCTTCTGTGCACTTCAAGCCCACAAAATGTCATGCAGCGGAGGAGATGAGAAACAGCAGAGGACACACAAAACCCAGAATTGATGGCTGCGGCTTATGAAGTGGGTGGCAGTGTGGCTTCGGGTCTCAAGGGCCACATTCCTCTGTCAGAACATAACGGTCGTGGAAAGAGTCCGTCACTAACGGACACGCTGACCGAGAGACGTGTCTGACCGCTCTGTGTTTATTTACAACAGAACGTGTTTCTGTGCCTCTTTAAAGGAACAGGGTCATCATTCACTCTCATGTTGTTCCAAAACATGTAATTGTCTTTTTCAGACAAGCAGATATTTAGCGAATACGTAAAAGTAGATGGTGACTAATAGCTGCCTAACTTCAAAGTACCATTAAAAAAAAGTATCATAACAAAAAAATGATGTAAAATATTGTATGGATTAAAAAAATTGTAACAATGTTTAAGGCATAAATTGAAAACCGTATTAAAATTCCATTGATTCTTTCCTTTTATGTTCCATGGAACAAAAAAAACATTTGAAACAGCATGATGACAAGATTTTGTTTTTTTAACTATTCTTTTAACACATATAATTGAAGTTTTAGCCCAAATACCATATTTCCTTTTCTGGAAAAGAATATAAAATTTAACATTCTTAGAAGCAGAAAATAACAAATGGATGTCAACTTAGTTGCGTTACTTAGTTACTTTTAAAAGTAATGCACTATAATATTGCGTTATGCCCTAAAAAAAAAAAAAGTAACTAATTGCGTTACTTAGTAACTTTTAAAAGTAATGCACTACAATATTGCGTTATGCCCTAAAAAAAAGTAACTAATTGCATTACTTACTTTTAAAAGTAATGCACTACAATATTGCATTATTCCCTAAAAAAAAGTAACTAATTGTGTTACTTAGTTACTTTTAAAAGTAATGCACTACAATATTGCGTTACGCCCTAAAAAAGTAACTATTTGCAGTACTTAGTTACTTTTAAAAGTAATGCATTACAATATTGCGTTTCACCCCTAAAAAAGTAACAAATTGTGTTACTTTGTTACCTTTAAAAGTAACGCATTACAATATTGCGTTTCGCCCCTAAAAAATAACAAATTGTGTTATTTTGTTACCTTTAAAAGTAATGCATTACAATATTGCGTTACGCTCTAAAAAAGTAATTAATTGCATTACTTAGTTACTTTTAAAAGTAATGCACTACAATATTGCGTTTTAAAAAGTAATGCAATACAATATTACATTACACCCTAAAAAAGTAACTATTTGTGTTAGTTACTTTTTATGGAAAGTAATGCGTTACATTACTTTTGAGTTACTTTTTCCTCACTTTGGGCTGGGCTTGCTTGTTTGTTGTTGTTGCAACAAAAAAGTTCTATTTTTGGCAAATGTAAAGACCCTTTCACACCAAAATTGAAATGAATAAGCTTCAGGCTGATCACAAATGTGATATTTATCTAAAATCATTTTTGATTATTAGTATGGTTGAATTAGATCAAAGGTCAGCAGTGAAGACATTGGTTAATAAAGTGATATCAAATACATTAAGTATATATACGTTTAATTTAATACATTTAATTATTGCAGGTTTGTGCAATATTCTGAGATTGCATTTTACTGTTTTTATTCATTTTGATGTATACTGAATCACTTTTTGTGCAAGTGAGATGAGTAAATGCTCAAATTTAGTCTAGAACTACAATAACCATCATGTTTACACACAGTGCATACAACGCCTCTGCACTTGATTTCTCTTAACATGTGTACAGGAGAGCTGTCAGTCAATAAATGGGAAAACTTGAGTTACTTATTTGAAAATGTAACTCAGATATTCTGTTAATTTAAAAGTAATGCATTAGTTTACTAGTTACTTGAAATAGTAATCTGATTACATTAATCAAGTTACTTGTAATGCGTCACCCACAACACTGTAGAAAAGTACAAATTGTGACTGTTAAAATTTACTATTGTATGGCTTCAGAAGAACAATTTTAAACATAGTACATGAGTCTGGATTGGTTTTGTAATGCACTTTTCTGTAGCTTGACAGTCCCTGGACACTTTGTAGTAATTTTAAAACACTTAGATGGAAAAGTGTATTAAAATTATATTAATTATTTCCTTTTATGTTCCAAACATTTTAAATTACATAAATGATGACAGAATACAGTTTTTATTCTTTTAACCAATTAAACTTTCAGTCCAGATCACAGACAGATGAAAACATGAGTAACCTCTCATAAACGGTGTCCTGATAAAAGACACACCCAAAAAATAAAGACAGCTGACTTTTACAGCAGAAATGAGGCTGGGCGGAACATCAGACAGAATGTTGTAATCCCACTATAATGAACGTCTGCATGAGTTACAGTCGATTTGTCGCTTTAATTAAATGCAACGACAAAGGGAGCGAGGGCTGGGGTGTCCACATGGTTCCTCAGGTCATCACATAATCACGTAAGAGGATCACGCTTCCAGACGCATCCCCGTTCGCCTGCTGCTCCTCCTCCCTCTAGACGTGAGCTGACACGTGGCACATGCATGTATGTTTATTTGTATACGTGCACCAGTGGCTCGCACATGGGTCCTAAAAAAAGCCGGCCATCAATCAAAGCCCCTCCCCTTCCTGCTTCTTTGTGATCTTAATTGGCCTGTCAGTTGCTTTCATTAGTAGGCAGAGCCATCAACACACACACAAACAGAATTAATGGTCCCGGAGAAGATGGGCGTCCGATAAACCAAGGGTCAGAAGCCCATCCCCCGTAAACCAGATTAAAACCCCTCTTATACACCTGCCACAGGCTCCGGATCAGTCTAAAACCATGCACACCTCACACTTCTGCTGAATTATAAAATAATGGTCAGGATTTGAGGAAAAATAACCCCAAATAAATAGTGAGAAACTATTCTAGACAAATTCTGTATATTCAGCAAGAGACAGCGGCTCAGTCTTAAAATCTAGTGAGCTGCCTACCTAGACAGCATCAAATGCATTCAGTTCCAATACACATACGATGCCCAAAAATGTTAAAATATGCTTGCATTACCCAAAATGCTGTCTACTTTGGTAGATCATTAGGATGAGACAATCAAATGGTCACCAAGACAGTTTGAGACAACAGGCTTTAGAGAATCAGTGTGATCCCTACTGAAAAGAAGGAAAGGAAAAACAACTTTCTCATGCTTCTACCATTACAAAACTAAGCAACATTTCACCAAAACAAAGATGATCAATGCAGCTCAACATAACAATGACCTCACCGCAATGATTCAGAAATAAAATACCCAGAATTGCACGCTAATCTACAAGGAAACAGGCACTTGAAAACCAATGGTGATACTCTATATGGCATAAGGTAAACAGAAGCGGTTGTCGTGGTAATGCAATGACATGTTATAAGACACTAACAATTAACCAGTCAGCAGCAGCAAGAGGGTCTGCAGCACCCCCGTCCCACTAATCATCTGCTGGGTCATTAATAAACAAACACTAATCCAAGATTCATAACAATGACCAGCATGTGCACCAGAGATCATGGGAAATTAATCCCAGCATTCATTTATTTCAGGATTTCCCCCCCTTCACCCTCCTCTCAAGCTCAAGAACCCCCTGATGCCACGTATCAGGCAGATGGTTGGTAAAGTTGCAGGAAATGGGGTTACATGTGCTAGTGTTCACACAAACACAACCACAGAAATAAAGTCAGCATGAAATGACACTAATTATTTTCTAAATGCATGTTATAGATTTTATTGTGAACAATCCAGCTTCTTTTCTTTATAATTTTGACCTCAATATGTCATAACTGTACCGAAAATGACAGACGATGTTTGTTATACTAGGATTTACATCTTGACTTTAACATAAAAGCATGAGCTCAAATACTGTCGACACATTCAGTAAACAATCAACGCATTTGTCTATGCAGTCATATGCATAAAGTCTTAAAACATTAAAAAAGCTCTTTTATTTGGCACTCATGTAATGGTTCCCTTCTTAGTAGTTGATTAATATGGGTTTTTCCCAATGGCCAGTGCCAACACCGATAATCTTGAGAGCAGGGTGGCAGATAAACAGTGGAAACAGATACTTGTTTTACCCGATTTTAAATAATGCATTAATTAGAGCTGGGTAGTAAAAAAAAAAAAAAAAAAAAAAAGAAAAGAAAAATTCTCGATCTCATTAATCGATTCTCATTTTGAAGAGCCAATAGTGATTCTTAAATCCCAATAATCGATCTTTCAGTATGTGCTGTTTTCAGTTGATAAATGAACAGCTTTGTAGCGCCTCTAATCAAATAAATCACAAAAAAGCTTGTTACTTCTGATATGAAACAACATCTTCGATTTCAAATTCATGTTATTACAAAATTCAAACAATGAATACTGTTTTGGCGCTCTTTAACGTGACGCTGTAGCGGCAGATGAACTGATCATCTCTTCCGCTTTACTACAAGTTGCAGCACGAAAAAAACATGAATGAACATCAGAAGGCATTTTGGAAGATACTGTACAACTTACCAAAATCCATATCATGTCTCATGTAATCGATCAATCAGTGTTTCAACCACGGAAAGACGTCAATAAAACAGCTTGTAAACAATGACACAACCTCAGAAAATCCATTCAATGCCTAAAGACTAGTTAATCAGCTAGAAAAATTAACTTAGAGAGCAGCATTTTGATGTGCACTATATTGCATTTTCGAGAAATAAGACATAAGCGAGAAATAAGTCAGAATTGCGCAATAGCCTATAAAATCATAATTGCGAGAAATAAGTAAATATTGCATGATATAAAGTCACAATTTTGAAAAAATAAGTCAATTGCACGATAGCCTTAAAATCATAATTGCGAGAAATAAGTCAGAATTGCGTGATATAGTCACAATTTTGAAAAAATAAGTCAATTGCACGATAGCCTTAAAATCATAATTGCGAGAAATAAGTCAGAATTGCGTGATAAAAACTTGCAATTGCAAGAAATGACTTAGAATTGCACGATAGCCTATAAAATCATAATTGCGAGAAATAAGTAAAAATTGCGTGATATAAAGTCACAATTTCGAAAAAAATAAGTCAGAATTGCACGATAGCCTTAAAATCGTAATTGCGAGAAATAACCCAGAATTGCGCGATAAAAACTCGCAATTGCAAGAAATAAGTTAGAATTGCGTGATATAAATCGCAATTGAGAGAAAAAAATCAGAATGGCAAGAAATAAAGTCAGGATTGGACTTTAAAAATCGTAATTGAGTTTATATTTCACAATTCTGTTTTTTCTCAGAATTACAAGTTTATATCGTGCACTTCTGACTTTATAACTCGCAATTGTGAGATTAAAAATCGCAATTATCTTTTAAATTGTTTTATTCCATGGCAAAAACAAGCTTCCATAGTACAGTTTACAGATTTAGTTGAGAGATTTTTGTTTTTTGCCATGTACCTGATAGGCCCCCCAATTAATCAATATTGAATCGAAATCGAAAAGCAAACTTGTGAAAAGAAATCGAATCGTGAAATTTGTGTCAATGCCCAAACCTAGTATTATCCATTGATAATATGATTTAAAAATGTCCAAATATCAGGAGGTCTTTCGTCATAGTTGCCATTGTAAGCTGCTTAGCGTCTATTCAATAAATGGAGTTATTCACAACACAAAAGAATAATTCAGCTTCCTGAAATGTTTTTCTGGCACATTCAATCTGTTAACAGCACTTCAGCATGACCGAGAAAGTCTTTGGTGATAAACAGAATTCCCTGCCAGAGATCAAGGACATGCTGAAATCTTTATGGCTGTAGTTCCCATCAGGAAACACCTGCAGTTTTCCACTCCTCTGGAGCTGGACGTATATCCAGCACACATCTCTGAGAGATGAAAGTATAATTCTCAGATGAGCATCATAATTTGCTATTTTAATGAGACATGTGGCTGAATATGAGACATGTTTGGGCAATTTCACTGTCCCTGTAGAAACATGTCTATCTGTCACTCACAACTGACACATACAGAGACAGACAGCTCAATATTTTAAGATTATATTAACTCAAACCGATAAGATTTGATCTTAATCTTAAATATGTGAGCTGTATTTTTAAATAATTGGTCATTCAGTACACATTTTCCATGGAAAGTCATGCAACTTCCTTCCTAAGAATCCTCCTCTTTCAGTGTAACTGCCAAAAATAAACAACAGCGACCGTCTTTTATCACTTAAGTCTGGTTTGTTGACATTTCATTTCCTTTTATAAGGAAATTCTCTTTTTAAACAAGCACATAATCTTCAGATAAACAAAAAAAAAAAGCCAACCCCCCCCCTTTCACTAACTCCTGGTTTCGAGGGTTTGGGTTGAAAAAACAACATGAATAAACTCACCAGCGTTAAATGTGTTTGTTTAGTTGTCTCAGTAACTAGTTGTTTCTCTTGAGTTTGATCCACGTTTCGCTCCTCGGCTGCAGGGGCGGGCGTGCGCGCGTGGGTGCGTGGACGCGCATCAGCTGAAGCTGGAGCTGCTCTCTTGCTTTTCCTCCGTTTCCTCCACGCGACTTGGAATGTTCAGTTGAGAGGGATTCGCGGTTCAAAACAGCCAATCAGAGCGCACATCAAAAGCCTCAATGGAAAGGGGCGGGGACATGAGAGCAGGTGGGCGGCGCCGTACATTACATGACTGAAAAAAATAAAAATAGATAAGAAATTAACATAGTTGCTATTTTATATATATTTTATAACTCGTCAAATCACTAAAACAATGTTTAAATAATTGATTTAAACATTAAAATGACATGTAATTCTAATATTAATGCTATATTAAAATATTTAAAGATCTGTCTGTGCCTATGGTTAAATAAAACACGTACTGAATTATCCATCCGACAATGCATTTGTGTTCGGGAAAGAGTCCAAATGCTTAAAATAACTTCTTTTTTGAAAGAAAAAAAAACTTTTAATGATTCCTCTATATGGTTAGTAAGCTGGACATTGGATATAAAATTGAGTCATAATCACTAGGCAGGATTTGTTTGCACAGGTAAAATCTGATTACCCCCTCTGGGTCACATTGGGGATTAAACTGGCCTCTCTCCACTTTTAAAACCCCTCAAACTCAGTTAATAAAAGAACATTAACAGGAGCTGGTTATGGTATTTTGAGACATTTAGAGAATAATAGAGAATAATACGCCTCACCAAAGTGATTTGGGTATTTTACAGTAATAAACATTCATAATATTACTAATTGCAGTTTTAAACATTCAGAAAGTTTGTCCATTGCGCCTCCATGTGGACGGTGTGATGTAGGACGTACATCGAGCCTACATCTCCCAGAAGTCCTCGCGCGTGACGTCACGCCCGCGGCAACAGGAAGTGTTCTAACTGAGCCGTTGCTGTAGATAAGGTGAGATAGGTTTTTACATTCGTTTAAAATTATCCACGGTGTTATTGGTAAATACAATAAAACAAAAGTATTTCTGGCTTCAGGACAGTGTTTATTTACACGATCTAGCATTTTATTATAATGAACATTGGTAGGTTTATATTCGTAGAAGCTAATGCTAGGCTTCTACCAAAACATTTGACAGTCACCTTTCAGTATTTCTGAAATCAAGACAATATTTAAGCCACAACAGTAACAATAATGGCAGTAAAAGAGTGTTTCACTTATCTGATCATCTGTAGAGTATATTTTTTTCTCTCTCTGTGTGTATTTATTAATGTAATCACGACATCAAGTCAGTCCAAGTGTGTTTCTTGTGCTCTTCAGGAATGACCTGTACACTTGAGAAGGTGCTGGCCGATGCCAAATCACTGGTAGAGAGACTCAGAGACCATGACAGTGCTGCTGAGATCCTGATTGAACAAACCACACTGCTGAATAAGAGAGTGGAGGCCATGAAGCAGGTATCATTGCTTGTTCTCAGTTTCCCTAATGAATAAAATACAGTCAAGTCACTCATAATCATATTTCTTGTTCTGTCAGTATCAGGAAGAGATCGAGGTGTTGAACCAGGTGGCGAGACATCGGCCGCGCTCTACTCTGGTCATGGGAATCCAGCAGGAAAACCGGCAAATACGGGAACTGCAGCATGAAAACAAAGGTGTGTTTGGAGGGTATTTTAATACCCTGCATTTGTCAGGTTTTAAATCTGGCTCCCTCACATCTCTCTCTCTCTCTCTTGGCAGAGCTTCGCTCGTCGCTGGAGGAGCATCAGTCTGCGCTGGAGCTGATCATGAGCAAGTACAGAGAGCAGGTGTTTCGCCTTCTGATGGCCAGCAAGAGAGATGATCCTGCTATAGTCACCCAGCTCAGAGAACAGCACACTAACGTCAGTCCCGCAGACGCTCTTTCTGAGATTCACCCAAATACTGGTGTTCAAATAGGCATTTACTGTGTTTATTTTGCAGGAGATGCAAGCGCACATTGAAAAAATAAATGAAATGGCCACGGTGATGAGGAAAGCCATCGAGGTGGATGAAGGGCGACTATGTGAGGATGAGGAGAGAATAAAACGTCTGGAGGTGAGTTGCACTATACGTGCCGCAATGGGGTGGGCGATATGACCAAAATTTTATTTCATAATATAGTTGTGTTTGTTATTTTATAACAAAAATAACTATGAACAAAGATCAAACAATGGCACAAATAAAATGTAAGAAAGATGCAAATTACATAAACAGTGGTTTAAGTTTACGTTGGGTACAATAGGGCTGTTTAATAGTAAGAAATATTGCAGAAAACTAATATGTAAAATTACAAAACTGCATAGTTTTCAGTGTGTGAATGAAATATACATTGATTCTTATTAAATAATTTATTTGATTAACATTAAAGACACAGACAGAAAATTATAGTTAGTAACATGATCTATTAGGTTACATATTTTTTTAATCTGACTTTTTGAGATTACTTTTGACCTAGACAATGTTGATATAAAAATACAAAAAGAAAGAAAATCTATTCTATGCTATCAACAACGTAAAGTCCATTAACCATTAAGTTATTAAGGAGTTTGTGAAGGGACTCCGGGGGGTTTGTGAGTTGATGAAAAGCTAATAATTCATTTAAATATTAAATTCTTTTAAAATTAAAATATTGTTTTTAAATTATCAAAATAAAATGCTTAAAAAAAGAGATGAAATATTTTGTTTACGTGCATATCATGTGACCATTAATCAATATCAGAACTGTAAATGTGTTATTAAAGGTCCCGTTCTTCATGATCCCATGTTTCAAACTTTAGTTAGTGTGTAATGTTGTTGTTAGAGTATAAATAAAATCTGTAAAATTTTAAAGCTCAAAGTTCAATGCCAAGCGAGATATTTTATTTAACAGAAGTCGCCTACATCGAACAGCCAGTTTGGACTACATCCCTCTACTTCCTTCTTTAATGACGTCACTAAAACAGTTTTTTGACTAACCTCCGCCCACAGGAATACACAAGAGTTGCGTTTGTAGAGTGTGTTTGTCGCCATGTCGTCGAAACGCTGTTATTTTCATCCCGCAGTCCAATCACCGGGTCTGATTCCGGCTCAAATTGATAGGGTAAAATTAAAGACATGTTTACAATAACACTGAGCGCGTGCATCTCCACGTTATGGTAAGAGGCGTGACCTTTCCGGGCAAGATGCGCTAAACTGCTGTCGAATCACAACACAGGAACCGCTGGCACAATCAGAACTCGTTACGTATTTCTGAAGGAGGGACTTCATAGAACAAGGAAGTCATCAGCCCGTTTTTATGACCGTGGAAACAGCGGTATACAGATAAGTAAATTATGTGAAAAATACTTGGTTTTTTACACGCGAAACATGAACACATGTTATATTGCACACTATAAACACAATCAAAGCTTCAAAAGACCACGAAAAACGGGACCTTTAAATTATTGTAATATTAACATCTGAAAAAATCATGATGTTGTTCTGTGCAGCTGGAGAACAGCGGTCTACGAGAGCTGTTGGGAATCAGCCGCGAGGCGTTTCTGGTGCTGAAGAGGGACGACACGTCTGACAGCACGTCTCTGTCACCGCTGCTCACCAGCACAGATGTCAGTCTGAGGAAGAGCTAAAGGCCGTCAGAGACTCAGAGTTTACAAACCATCATTCAGAGCTGCCCTACACATCCCACAATAATCCATTACAGGGTCGTGATGACCTCACAGGCTCTCACTGCGCAACCTGGATGTCCATCAGAGATTGACGGCTGTCATTTGCAGGACGGGCCTGTGGAAACTGTCAAACACTGGGATTCGATTACTTTTCCATCTCTCCATCATCATGGCTTCAAGTCTGGAAAAGTCAAATGACCAAATTGACTGATTCATCCATATGAAAACAATCATTTGTGGAATGACCTATAGGCAGATTGTGAATGATTACTTTACGTGAGCATGGGACTTTGTAAAGGGAATGTCACAATGTGCCATTTTAATGAAAAAGCTTGTTTTCTTTTTGCTTGTTGTGTTTGTAACAGTGTTTTATGTGAGAATGAGTGGAAGTAGTATTGAAAGCGATTAAAACCGTTGAACGAACAGTGGCTGTTTCATTGGCTGATTTCATTCAGGATTTCCACCATCAATAATTCAGTGTGTTCAAATATAGCAGTGCATGTTATTCCAAAGAAAAGACTATAATAATATAACTTGTTTCACCTTTAACACGAATGTCATTTTTAGCTCGAGTATTCCTCCACTGCAAACCAGGGTTATTATCGTTGGCTAAAACATACAATTATTTGTTAATTAAAATAAAATGCTGCCTTGACATTATGACGTTTAATATAAGTTTAAGCTGAAGTACTAAAATTATTAACTGGAAATGAATAACACTGCCACAAACTCTGATTCTTTTCATAATCCAATTAATTCTTGATGGTTTAAATCAATTCCTGCTTGACGTTTCTCATTTAATATCTTATTTCACTAACAACTACCTCACGCTATGCGGCAAAATGCATAACAAATGCTATTTTATATAGACTTGAAAGGCATCAAAGCCGTTGCAACATTTCTTATTTTACTTTAGTTTATCTTGATATACTAAAATATCAAACAAATAAAAATTTATTAAAACCATATACAGTGGCAAGAAAAAGTATGTGAAACACTTGCAGAATCTGTGAAAATGTGAATAATTTTAATAAAATAAGAGAGATCATACAAAATGCATGTTATTTTTTATTTAGTACTGTCCTGAGTAAGATATTTTACATAAAAGATGTTTGCATTTAGTTCACAAGACAAAAAAAAAATAGCTGAATTTATTAAAATAACCCCATTCAAAAGTATGTGAACCACTGATTCTCAATACTGTGTGTGGTCACCTGATGATCCACGACTGTTTTTATGTTTTGTGATGGTTGTTCATGAGTCTCTTGTTTGTCCTGAGCAGTTAAACTGAGCTCTGTTCTTCAGAAAAATCCTCCAGCTCCTGCAGAAATTTCAGTTTTCAAGCATTTTTGCATATTTGAACCCTTTCCAGCAGTGACTGTATGACTTTGAGATCCGTCTTTTCACACTGAGGACAACTGAGGGACTCAAACTCAGCTATTAAAAAAGGTTCAAACATTCACTGATGCTCCAGAAGGAAACACGATGTATTAAGAGTTGGGGGTGAAAACTTCTGAATTTGAAGATCAAGGAATATTGTACTTAATTTGTCTTCCGAAGGGCAGTACTAAATGAAAAACAATGATATTTAAACAAAATAAGAAAAATTGTGACATCTTCATCCTGTTCAAAAGTTTTCACCCCCCGGCTCTTAATGCATCGTGTTTCCTTCTGGAGCATCAGTGAATGTTTGAACCTTTTTTAATAGTTGAGTTTGAGTCCCTCAGTTGTCCTCAGTGTGAAAAGACGGATCTCAAAATCATTCAGCCACTGCTGGAAAGGGTTCAAATATGCAAAAATGCTTGAAAACTGAAATTTCTGCAGGAGCTGGAGGATTTTTCTGAAGAACAGAGCTCAGTTTAACTGCTCAGGACAAACAAGAGACTCATGAACAACCATCACAAAACATAAAAACAGTCGTGGATCATCAGGTGACCACACACAGTATTGAGAATCAAGGGTTCACAAACTTTTGAGCGGGCTGTTTTAATAAATTCAGCTATTGTTTTGTGAACTAAATGTAAACATCTTTTATGTAAAATATCTTACTCAGGACAGTACTAAATAAAAAATAACATGCATTTTGTATGATCTCTCTTATTTATTTTGTATGATCTCTCTCTCTTATTTTATTAAAATTATTCACATTTTCACAGATTCTGCAAGTGGTTCACAAACTTTTTCTTGCCACCGTAGACATGTAAAAAAGTAGACTAAAAACGTAATACATTAAACGTAATGACGTCTTCACAAATTCGCGTTTTTGTAGTTTACACAGACGGTAACGGTATCGTTTTAAAAAACTAGCACTTTGTAACCCGTTTTCCAAGGTTTGCATCTTCAGGCCACCAAAACGCTGTTGTCATGCAAATGAACAGCCAAAACACAAAAAGATTTCCGTTTTTAGTTGAAAACGGTGTCGTGGTGTACAACTGCAGGACGATTCCCGAAACTCCCAGAATGACCCACACGGTGATCAGGATGAATTTTGGAGAAACATCAGACATGACAAACTTCTATAGGTGAACGGAAACTACAACAAATCTATTTTTTTGCTTTCCCATTTTCCCGGCGCATAGTGTTTCTTAAAGTGACACCGCGAATTACTAACGCAAAAGAAAAAAATGCTAAAGTTTTTCCATCATCATCAGTGTCGTGTAAACGTACCCTAAATTACTAAAACTTTAACTGGAATTAAAATGAAAATTGAAAATTTATACATAAAAACCTCAATAATACGAAAGTAACACTGATTCTAATCTGTCTTGGAATAGAAAACATTATTTAGGTATTGTGGCACAATTTACAACTTTATTAAACATTTAATTATTAAACAATTTTATACAAAACAAAAAATACATACTGCTACCACGTAAAAACAGTTTCAACATGTAAAGTCTTTACTGAATGTTTTAGATGCTTTAGAAAAATAAGATGATTAGTTTGCTTCTGTGAGAGACACAAAGATCACATGAAGAAACCCTGAGAGGATATCAGAAATTAATGAATATGCTCATATGCCCATGTAATGCAAAATTACTGATACTGGAGTCAGAGAGAGAAAACAATGAACTTGGGCTTGTATCTCCAAGAGCTACATATTCAGGTATAAAGCACAGATAAAGAGCATCTCTGTTGACTGAAAGAACAAACTTTTAAACAGATTCTCAATATTCCTCTTACACTCAAATCTGCATTTTAAATCCTCATTATCAAGTGTAGCAGTCACATTCCCACAGGAACTCGGTCAAAATAAGCTCATTATTTCCATCATCAACTCCAAACCTCTGCGAGGACCCGCGGGGATTTAGACATTTAGACACACACAAACATCAGCCGTAGAGGCTTACAGTGGCTACTAATGAATACCTGTTAATTCGGTCTGCAGTCGCAGCGTGTTATACATTCATTTCAATGATGAACATGAAAAACAAATTGCATGTCTTAAAAAATCCTTACTCATTCGGACAGGCACATTGTGCTGAGATCCTATACTAATTAGACACAATAAAAAAAAAGTTTAAAAAAATCTCCACTGGACAGGCCTGAACATGTGACATGTCTACCAAGTTTAATGTTTCCTCTAAGCTGCTAAAATGCATCTAAAATCAGGCAGTGGCAGCTTCTGTATATAGTAGAGGTCAATTGCTTAACATGACTAAATCCGGTCAGAGAGCAGCAATGGGATCAAGCACTGCTGGGAACATACAAAAACACACACACACACAAGGTCAGTCTCGCACCATTAATGCTGCGTGTTTCTCCACAGGTCATGTGACCTCAATCAAACTGTGTCAGGCTCTTAAAATCGAGCACAATCCTAATGTAAGTTTTCTCCAAAAGTTCGAGCAACTGGAAGGACTAACAGTGAACTGACGTCAAGTCAGAAGTCAAGGGTTAAAACAGGAGAGGTGTGGTTTCACCGGCCGGTTCCGTGCGCCGCGTGAGCTGGCGAATACGTCCGAGGATTCGGGTGGACAAAGACGGCTTGTGGTGGCTGGGATCCAGAACGTTGGTTTTCCGGCGCTCTCGTTCTTGCTTCCACATCACGTACGGGCTCGGCGGGAAAAACGGCCGTGACTTCTCCCGATACAGCTGCAGGACGATTCCCGAAACCCCCAGAACGACCCACACGGTGATCAGGATGAAATCTGGAGAAACATCAGACATGACAAACTTTTATAGTGGTGAAAAAAACTACAACAAATATATATTATTTGCATTTCCATTTGCCCCAATAGCAAATCAAAATATAGCTGCGAGCAGCAATCATCGGGGTTCAAATGCTTTAAGGCATTTAAGCACATGCATAAAAAGGTATAGTCTTTTAATTAGCAAGCCTGTCACCATCTCGATCATATATGGAAAAGACCATTTATAGCCAACACAGGCAATTTACCATAGTTTTTAAAGCTTTTTAACAGTTATTGAGGTTGAGCCAAAAACCTTGAACTAGTTTGCCAAAGTTGGTTTTTGTAATAATCTCCGATATTTAACAAATGATTCGATGGACAGTGGCGGTCCTAGAGGCAAAGTTGCTCAGATGAGGAGTTCTACCATGTGGTAAGAATGTCGTGGGTGTGTGTGCGAAAAATCACACAATACACTATCCTTTATGCACAAGAAAAACGTGACAAAGCCCACAGTGGCCATTTTCTTTTGAATTTCTCACAGGCCTCTAAGGCCATGAGTTCATGAGTTTCATTTTCATTGGCCGATGGCGGACATGTTTTTTCAGATGAGTCAATGTCCTCATAGACAATCATGGCACCTCAGACAAAAGATACTGCATACCAATTTTCAAGTCGATAGGACTAACGGTAAAGTAGTTATAGCCATTTATATGTTTTTTTTTCTGTTATAGCGCCACCAAGTGGCCAGTCGTCATGTCCTTTTTCACATGATCACAGAATGAGCTCTTACATAAGTATACCAAGTTTGGTGAAAATATCTCATTCCGTTCACGAGTTATAGCTATTTTAGTAAAAGTGGCTCCGCCCACTTCGAACGTTTTGGTGGCCCTGAATCGAAATTATAACTTTTTTTACAATAATTATTGACAATCAGACTCCAGAGAATCTTGCTGCACTGGTTTGGTTCCGATCGGGCCAAAAACCTAGGACTAATTTGCAAAAGTAGGTTTTTCAAAAAATCCAAAATGCTAAAAAAAAAAAAAAAAAAAAATTTCGCCAGAACAACAAGCAAATCTCAGGCATGCATTTTGTCCATCTTGAGCCAAAGATTCCAGCAATACAATTTGAAAGCTGATCCTTGGAAATTTTAACAATTACAATAGGGTTTCAGCTAGCATCATTGATCAATATTTTCCTGTTTATCACTGTGAAGCTGCTTTGAAACAATCTGTATGTAGAGAAAAAGATTAGCCATTTCTCGCTCAGCATTTGTGTTACGAACACTCAAACAGCAGTGTTAACCGGTTGAGGTAAAAAGTATAGTGTTATAAATGACTGTGGAATCACTTTCTAAAAAGGATCCATACATCAATATGTTTGAGCGACCTACCGATATCCTGCAGCGGAACCGAGATAAACGCTCGGCTGAAGTTGTTGTTGAGGAAGCGTTTCAGGACGTCCAGCGTGATGTAGGACAGACTGGTGTAGGTGTAGGCGTTGACGGCCAGGACAACCGTATATGCACCAACCACTCCACATGTAACTATATTGCCCTGAAACATACAGATAAACGTGGGTTCATGTTGTTTGGGTGTCGGATATTAACTTAATAAATATACACTACCGGTCTGGAATAAATTACACATTTTCAGTGTTTTTGATTTTTCAGTCTTGCTCACCAAGGCTGCATTTATTTTATCAAAAATACAGTAAAATTGTGAAATATTATTACAGTTTATATTAACTGTTTTCTATGTGAATATATTTTAAAATATAATTTATTATTAAATAAATAATATAAATGATAAACTAAGAGTTTTCACACCTGTAGATCATTAGCTTTGTTCCAAAACATGGACTTAAACTGTTACAATGTAACAAAACAAGTCTCTTCTGCTCACAAAGTCTGCATTTTTTATATCAAAAATACAGTAAAAATTGTGAAATATTATTGTAATTTAAAACAGCTGTTTTCTATGTGAAAATATTGTAGAATGTAATTTATTCCTGTGATCAAAGCTGAATTTTCAGCATCATTACTCCAGTCTTCAGTGTCACATGATCCTTCAGAAATCATTCTAATATGCTGATTTGCTGATCAATTATTATTTGACGAGAAAACGGCTACTTCAAATTGTAATAATATTTCACAATTTTTACTGTATTTTTGATTAAATACATTTAAATTTTTGTTTTTGAAAGAAGTTAAAAACAAGAAGTTTTGAAAAACAAAAATCTCACCTCTCTAGGCCACCTGATGAAGAACAAAGGAACAACCACCATTATGCAAGAAAACACCACCCAGAACACAGCATCATTATGAAATATAGGAAGGTCACCTGGAGGGAAAAAGAAAGAGAGAAGTAAAACTTAATAAACAACTAATATTAAACATTATCAGCAGGCAAATTTGAATTAAAGCTGCTGCAGGAAGAGTGCATTTCATTGCATTATTTCCATTGCGTTCCATTAAGTGCTTCAAACAAGTACTGCGGCTTTCCCTGTCAGGTGCTTTGACAGATGTATGTGCTGTTTAAAGCATTTAATGCATGTTCTCCCCACAGCATAACTTACTTTTTATGGTTATATAATTATGTTTGAAACTCAAAAAAGTATTTGCATTTTGTTGTTTGGTTGTGCTATCATAAATATGCTTTTTTCAGACATTAAATGTATGTTTAAAGTGGTAGCAGGTTTATTATCATTAACATTTTTGTTAACTGAAATAAAGCTAAAATAAAATAAATAAATAAATATTAGTTGAAAAACTTAAACTAAATGAAAATTAGACCTGTTGCCTTGGCAATAAACTGAAATAACTTTTTGGAGACTGGAAATAAATAAAAGCTAAATCTAAAACGGTGATAAAAATAAATTAACCTAAATAGAAATATTTTAAAAAAAAACAACACTAATAAAATTACATAATAAAATTATATTGAAATTAATAAAAATGTAACTAAAATTAACATGAAAACTAAAAACGTAAAAATAAATGCCAATTCAAAATATTAATAAAACTAAAATAACAGGAAGGACTGTTTTAATGTGGTATAAATATAATGTAATTACTATAAGTGAATGCATATGTTTAGTGTGTGATTTTGTTTTACTTTATTAAGGTGGGCAGGTTTTAGTATGTTTTAACTGTATGAAACAGGATAACTGAAGGTTTTGAACGTGATTTCTTACCAAGTGGAGTGAAAAAGGCGATAGAGGAGACGAGAAATCCAAGAATGAGTCCGACCACCAACACGCAGGCCATGACTGAACCAAACCGCCACCAGCTCATCACCAGGGCCACGCCCCCGACCACGCCCATCAGCGCTGTCAGAGCCAATCGGACTGCGGAGAGACGTTCATTGTCAACAAGCTGCTAGATGCTTGAGGTAAACAGGGTAACATTTTAACTAATAGATATAACAATACTTTCACCAGTTGATTAATCCCAGTGCATTAAGACAATAGTTTTATATATTTAAATATGCAAATGATACTATATCTAATTTGCATACATTTCCATAACAAACCTGAACATTGGATAAAGCCGGGTTCAAAATTAGTTTCATTTTATTGATATATTAGAGTAATTTTGCATGTCTTTTTAACTTGATTCATGCATGGATCGATCAGAAAATACAGTCAACATATTCTGATTCTATATTCTGATTTTATAGAATAAAATCAGAATATAGATGGTAATAAAGCTGTAAAGTTTGGCGTATGTAAAGCTGCTGAAGTGGAAATTTCTGACTCAAAACTCGTGACCTTTAAAGAGATGTACTGATAATAAAATCTACAGACGTGATAAAATCAACACTTAAGTGTATTTTGGATGTTTTCTTTCCACTAGTCTGAAAGAAGACATGCTATGGGAGAAAACTACACCAAAATTGAACAGTGCATGAAAAAACAATGGCTTTGCCTTGTGTCTCAACTTATTAAAAGTATTTTGCATACAAACTTGAGCTAATTAAAATTATCTGATTAATCAGAAAGCACCTACAACTATCTCAGAGAACCAAAAATTATTTTAAAAATGTTCTTCCTCATTTCAGCAATGCCTGCCCTGCAAACACAAACAGCTGACAAACATCCTTCACACGCAATGCATTTGATAGAGAAAGACTCGTTTAACAGCTCCATTTGAAATCCATGGCACATGACTTCAGCTGCGGCAGCATGACTCTAATTCTTCAGAGAGTTACGCAGAACAATAACCTCAATCCTCTGAGATGACTAATGACATTCACTGCAGGTGAAACAGTTTGTGTAGCCAGGTTCAGTCATACTAAACTCGAAAAACACTGGAAAAACGGTTGTCTCCAGAAACTATTTATAGATATGTAGACATGACCTCACTGCAAATCATCCAGAATCACATGAAACTCTGAATATGAGCACAGATGTAAGAGATGATCAGAAACCTCATACTAAAGGCTCTAATTCTACAGTGATTCAGTACGTGTGTAACGACTTACTGTCGTATACCAGCATTGTGGTTCTGGTGATCAGGATGAAGAAGAGAAATGCCATAAAGCCGAAGCCCATGCAGAACAGCTCTGAAAAGACACAGAAATTGACATTTTTTACTGGTTACATTACAAGTGTTTACATGCACTTATTTTCATCAGTCTGAATCAGTGTTATTTTAGTATCATTGAAATACTCATAGATTTTATTAAGATTTTGAATTAGTTTTTATTTACATATTTTTCAGTTTCATTGTAATTTTTAAGTTTTAGCAATTTTGTTGTGTGTTGTTTTATCATTTAAATATGTCTATATCATTTTTTTCATTTCATTTTTATTTCACATGACATGCGGGAAAAAAAAAAATTATCTAAAAAATCATGGCCACAAATTAAAAATTTCTACTCTCCTTTTAGTAAATTGCGTGCACAATTTAGTAATTCATTCCCTCATTTTACTAAATCATGCACATATTATAATTTGCTCCCTCGATTTAGTAAATGGCCACGTTGTACAAATTCATTCCCTCATTTAAATTTAACTAAAACAAGGGGAAAACAATTATTACATGGCCACGATTTAGTAAAACGAAGGACCGAATTATTATATTGTGCGCATGATTTAGTAAAACGAAGGACCGAATTATTTTATTGTACGCATTTAATCAAACGAAGGACCGAATTATATTGTGCACATTATTTAGTAAAACGAGGGACTGAATTATTATATTGTGTGCATTATTTAGTAAAACGAGGGACTGAATTATTATATTGTGTGCATTATTTAGTAAAACGAGGGACTGAATTATTATATTGTGCACATTATTTAGTAAAACTAGGGACTGAATTATTATATTGTGTGCATTATTTAGTAAAACGAAGGACCGAATTATTATATTGTGCGCATTATTTAGTATAACGAACGACGGAATTATTATATTGTGCGCATTATTTAGTATAACGAATGACGGAATTATTATATTGTGCACATTATTAAGTAAAACGAAGGACCGAATTATTATATTGTGTGCATTATTTAGTAAAACGAGGGACTGAATTATTATATTGTGCGCATTATTTAGTAAAACGAAGGACCGAATTATTATATTGTGCGCATTATTTAGTAAAATGAGGGACTGAATTATTATATTGTGCGCATTTAGTAAAACGAATGACCGAATTATTACATTGTGCGCATTATTTAGTAAAACGAGGGACTGAATTATTATATTGTGCGCATTTAGTAAAACGAATGACCGAATTATTATATTGTGCGCATTATTTAGTAAAACGAAGGATCAAATTATTATATTGTGCACATTATTTAGTAAAACGAGGGACTGAATTATTATATTGTGAGGCATGATTTAATAAAACAAGGGAACTAATTATACTGTGTGCATGATTTACTAAAATAAACTAAAACTAATTACTGGTTGCATGTAAATGAAGCTGGTAAACTGGTATAAGAGTCTTGCTAACAGAGACATATAATGAGAAATCAAATATTCTAAGAGTTTGAAGCTTACAAAAAAGACCATTTAATGAAACTAAACTGCACATACAGCTCATTTAAAGCATTAAATTATTTTTTATCTTCACCAATGGAGAGAGTGTTGAAATGGTCATAAAACTCTGAATGGACTGTTTGTTGTGAAAGAAGCTTTGACTAACATTGCAAGTGGAGAAATGATGCATCATGTGATCCCTTTAAAAACATGCCATCCATTTGAGTGTTCAGTAACTATACTATATATTAGTAACTATGATATCTGTCAAACTTTGACACGTCAAATCTGTGGCAAAGACCACAGAACGAAAACACTTGGGTATCTTTAGTAGATCGACAGATATTAATAGATCTGTTTCTAAGAAAAGAAAGAAAAACATCACTCACCACATTTGAAGAACCGATGGCCCACAAAACACACAAACAGCCCAGCCAAACCCATCAAAGTGAAAAACACTTTAGTGGAAGCTCTCCCTGCCAAAATGAGAGTATAATACCACATAATTACACCAAAACACATGAATATGAAATCATCATTCAATCAATAACCTTTTTTGTAGCACATTTAAAAACAACAGAGCTTCACAATAAAAGCAATAAGTATACATTAATCAAGTTAAAATATAGCTGCAAGCAGCAATTAAGGGGCCAAGCACAAAGAAGACACAATGAGGCATGCCATGGTGTCAATAAGCCAACACTGCAGATATACAGTCTGTAGAGTCGTTTTGGCATCATGCCTCAAATATGTTGCTGCAATATGCAAAAACAATTTAATCTATCAACGTGAAATCCATAACTTTTTGCCAGCAAGGTCTGAAGAGGATATGATTCGATTCTGGTGAAAATCAGACCAACGGTCTAGGAAGAGTTTGAAAAAGTATGTTTTTAAAGAAAAACAAAATGGCAGACAAGAAGTTCATCCAACTATGGCAAAATTGGTATTTATGTTCTCAGCATGACCTAAGGAATCTATTAAGACCATACACTAATTTATTCAAAAGTTGTTAGCATTTATGTAAATTTCAGTATAACTCTTGACCACAAGGTGGCGCAGCCCCAAAACTTTTGTTTGAGTACCGTTAGGTGCAGAAGACCCATACAGACTTTCATAATGATACGCTAATGTGTTTATAAAATACAGCATTTTACTACAAAATTCAAAATGGACCAAGTTTGGTCCGAATATGATAAAGCTTTGAGGAGATACATCCTTATGTCTATTTTCCCAAGCGCTACATAAAATTTGGTTGCATGTTTTTCGAAAAACGTGTAACAAATCGACTTGAATTCCGTAACTTTTTGTTGGCATGGTCTGAAGCATCATGGTTCAATTTTAGTGAAAATTGGAGCAATGGCCTAGGAGGAGTTCCTAAAAGTAGCTTTTTCGGAAAATTCAAAATGGTGGAAAAGTTCTCATGATATCATAGCAATTTAATTGTTTTAAGCCAAGGAATCAGAGGGAAATTTTGTTTCTAGCCCTTATGGTTCAAAAGTTATCAGCATAAGCGTGAGTGCAAATTTGGACAGTTGGTGGCGCTAGAGAGATTGAGGTAGAGACTCCAAATTTGCTATGGTGACAGTTCAGATTGTCCTCTATCTGTGTGCCAAATTTCAAAACTTTTCCGCAAAGGGTTCTATGGGCTGCCATAGACTACCAGAGAGGAGGAAGAACAAGAACGCCAATGATTACAATAGGTGCCTACACACCTTCTGTGTTAAAGGTGCCATAGGATGGCCATTTCACAAGACTGATATGTAACAGTCTGTGTTATGTTGGGATTCACCCTTTTTTCTGTGGTCTTTTGCATGAACGAGATTTACATATGAAGGAGGAAACAATGGTGTTTGTGGCTCACTGTATGTCATTTCCATGTACAGAACTCTTATTATTACCCTTACTATCCCAAGGTAAATACAATTTTCCATTCTAAAGCACCTTTAATAATGTATACTCAAACATTCAATATATAAATAGGAAAAAATAAAAAATACCAATAAATAAATAAAAACACATTTAAATACCCAGTCATAAACCTGTCACAGAATCTATTCAAAAGCTAATGTTTTCAAGTAGGATGTAACAGTTGCAGCTGAAGGAGCTGACCTCACAAACTAAAGGAATTTCTTAATTTATGAATAAAATAATTAAGCATGAATCTACAGCGAATCTCAGCAGGCAGTCGTTTGTCTTCTAACCTAAATCGCTGCATCCGTCCAGCGTGGAGTTGAAGCTGCAGGCGTAGGTGTGAACGGGGATGTAAGACGCCGAAGTGTTGAGCAACGGGTCTCTCACAATCACTGAGAAAATCACACCTTGACCGGGCAAAGAGTTGAAGGAGAACTGCGTCCGGTCATGAGAGGTTAAAGACATCACCTGAAAGAACAGAAAAGAGTTGAATAAACTAACCAGTAACACTTCTCATTTGTTAACATTATACATAATGCATTAAATAACAATGAGTTAATACATTCACATTCACTTAATGAAGGTTAATAACTGACATGTTAGTTCACAGTGCTTAAACGAATGTTAACAGATATTCATCTTTAAAATGTTTTAGTAAATGTTGTTTGTTAGTTCATGTTAGCTAATGTAGTGAACTAATGTTAAGCTTATTGTAAAGTGTTACAATTAAATAAATAATATAAATGATAAACTAAGAGTTTTCACACCTGTAGATCATTAGCTTTGCTCCAAAACATGGACTTAAACTGTTACAATGTAACAAAACAAGTCTCTTCTGCTCACCAAGTCTGCATTGTTTTATATCAAAAATATAGTAAAAATTGTGAAATATTATTGTAATTTGAAACAGCTGCTTTCTATGTGAATATATTGTAGAATGTAATTTATTCCTGTGATCAAAGCTGAATTTTCAGCATCAGTCTTCAGTGTCACATGATCCTTCAGAAATCATTCTAATATGCTGATTTGCTGCTCAAGAAACATTTATGATTATTATCAATGTTTAAAACATTTGACTGGCATATTTGTATATGAATAAACAAGCCAAACTAAGAGAAAAAAATGCACCAGGTTCTGAAACAAACACTAAAACAAAACAACAAACACCAGAAAGTTCAAAGGAAGGGCAGAGAGAGATTTCACACACTTTTCTGCTGTTGTCCCGCACGTTCTGCACATTGGCCACTCTCTCCATACTGCTGATCAGACTCTGCTCTGATAGGTCACCTTCCGGCAGGAAGTACTGGTACACCTCATAAACCAGACGCCATCGAGTACTGGAGCCCGTGTCCTTGTCACACGCTGGAGGAACTTCCCCTCTGAAAAAAAAAAACATGTTAGATTTTTTTTGCACAGAATATTGCAGTATTTATTATAATGATTCATCCGTGCACATTATTTGTTTAAATTCATGTTCCACGTAATCTTGAATCAGAATAACTTCCTCTCCCTCTTGCAGCATCTCTTCTCTTCTCTGATGACGAGGGCGGGGCAACCTGTCACTCACATGAGATCAGCCAATAGCAAACCACAACCAGCCAATCAATTCCCCACAGACAAAATCAAGCCCCGCCCTACATTTGTTCTTGTTCCAGAAGCCATTTCACTTGGATATACGTCACAATAGAGAAGAAAAGACTTGCGCAACTTCTGTTTCATGGCAACTTTAACAGGTGTTGCACATCACAGAAGATGACAGCATCCATTGATTTGAATTGTAGTAGAAAGCTGGTTAATTTTGAGATTTTGCTTCACTATTTTCTTCTTCTAGAAATAAGTTCTCGCTAAGTTCTTCTCACATTGATGACTCGACGGTCTCATTATTATTCATGAGACTGTCGTGTTTCTCTTAATTATTCATGGCCGAATGTGATAGAGGTTTAAAACTGAAATCACATACAGTAGATGCAGTGAGTTTTCGCTTTGTAAGAGTTTCTGCGTGAAATAAACCCTCTTCCATAGTTCCAGAGTCTTTGACACAAACGTGATCCATCCATCTTTAGAGCTCACGAATATAACAGATCAAACACCACAATATAACAGTCTTAAAAGTTATTAAAAATGCAAAAGTGCATTACATTATAGTTCTCACAGGATATGCATGTATTTGTGTAATGAACTTAAAACTTGCTTAAAAACCAATGTGTAATATTTTTGTTCATTTTGTTGCATGCAGTGGTGAATTGCAGCATGCAATTCAAAAATTTTCAACTAATTTGTGCTGAAACAGAGGGTTTCATGACCCTTTAAAATGCCCTGACAAGTCCATGACTTTATTAAATTTCTCTCACCTTCCATATCCGATGTTAGCAGGTGCAAAGGTAATGGTGGTCTCAAACAAGTTGTATTGCAGGTAGATGTTTGGATCAATCTCCAGCGCAAACTCCTGATTACAAGCTCCTGGAACGGGATCTGCACACAACAAGACACACTAAATATTCTTTATTCCAGCCAATAGTATGTAAAAGGATTAGTTCACTTCAGAAATAAAATTTCCTGATAATTTACTCACCCCCATGTCATTCAAGATGTTTATGTCTTTCTTTCTTCAGTCGAAAAGAAATTAAGGTTTTTGAGGAAAATGGCTAATTTTTTTAGAAAATGGCTGATCGTTTCTCTAGATAAGACCCTTATTCCTCGTCTGGGATCATGTAGAGCTCTTTGAAGCTGCACTGAAACTGACATTTGGACCTTCAACCCGTTGAACCCCAGTGAAGTCCACTATATGGAGAAAAATCCTGGAATGTTTTCCTCAAAAACCTTCATTTCTTTTCAACTGAAGAAAGAAAGACATGAACATCTTGAATGACATGGGGGTGAGTAATTTATTAGGAAATCCTGAAGTGAAGTAATCCTTTAATGAGAGCGTTTGTGTTGTGACATGCAGGTGAAGTGTTAGGTCTCTAACCAGCGCTGCTGTATGGCAGAATCACACCGATTCCTGCTGTGCTGCTCCCATCTGGTGTCTTCAGGAACCAGGAGAGAGTGGTCTGGCTCGGTATCAGGGTGGACAACAGACCAGCATCCCGTCCCGTGACCGAGAAACCATAAACAAGGACCTAACCAATACACAAAAAAACACACTTATACTGTATATAAAAATGCACTCTATGTATGGAAGTAAACAGCATTTCATGTTGACTTTAACTATGTGTCTGAACTTGTGTACAGCTGCATGACTGCTGACATTATGAATAGAATGCATGGAGGCGTGTGTGTGTGTGTGTGTGTGTGTGTGTGTGTGTGTGTGTGTGTGTGTGTGTGAGAGAGAGTTGAGATCAGAGCTTGTGATTAAACTCTCACATGATGTCTTGCTCAGTCAACCCCCATGCAACTCGGGCAGCAGCGGTGTGTGTTTCTTACTCTTGTATGTCAGTGCATTACAGTCTTGTGTGTGTGTGTGTGATATCTTACCTGAAAGTATGAGAGTGTAATATTGCTGCGTTGTGTGTGAAACTGCAGTGTTATGAAGGAAACGTTAGCAGGAATACGGGAAACGACAGCTTGAACTGTCCCGTTCTCTGGGACACTCACATTCTGGAAGGTTCCCAAAGAAAACACCACACGGTCTGCAAAACACATACAAGAACGCGTTTGTATCAGCACCTGTTTTGTTGTTGCCAATATTATAATAAAGGCACATTTTTACAATAACATATTTTTTCTTACGATAAAATAAAAAAAAATGTTTTTTTTAATGTTAAGTACTTTTTTAATATTTAAGAAACATTTATTTATTCATATATACAGTACGGTCAATAGTTTGGACATATTACTATTTTTAGTGTTTTTGAAAGAGTCTCTCCTGCTCATAAAGACTGCATTTATTTGATCCAAAAATACAGTAAAAATAGTGAAATATTATTACAATTTAAAATAGCTAGTTTTCTATGTGAATATTTATTAACATGTAATTTATTCCTTGTGATTCAAAGCTGAATTTTCAGCATCATTACTCCAGTCTTCAGTCACATGATCATTCAGAAATCATTCTAATATGATGATTTATCAATGTTGGAAACAGTTGTGCTGCTTAATATATTTTTATTCAATTCAATTCAATTCACATTTATTTGTATAGTGCTTTTCACGATACATATCGTTTCAAAGCAGCTTTACAGAGAATGCATGTCAACATTACAATTAATTAGAATGCAGTTAGCAAATAATGTAATAATTTAGGCAATTAATTTACAATCACTGTTAGCAGTTTAACTGAAGGTAGAAGCAATGAGCTCCTGGAAAAATTAATTACATTTTTATAACCTGTGATGCTTTACAGTATTCAATGATGAATAAAAAGATACAAAAGAGCAGCATTTATTCAAAATAGAAGTCATTTTTTTTCTTTCTTTTTTTTTGAAAGAGATTAATACGTTTAATACTTTTATGTGTTAAATTGATAAAAAGTGATAGTAAAGACTAACATTGTTAGACAATATTTATATTCTGAGCATATTAGAATGATTTCTGAAGGATCATGTGATACTGAAGACTGGAGTAATAAATTGTATTTTAAAGTATATTAAAATAGAAAAACATCATATTAAATTGTAATAATGTTTCACTTTTTTTCTGTATTTTTGATCAAATAAATGCAGTCTTGATGAGCATAAGAGACTTATTTCAAAAACATTAAAAATAGTAATGTTTACAAACTTTTGAACAGTACTGTATATATATATATATATTTTAATATTTAACAAATGTTTATGTATTCATATATCTCATTTATACATGTATATATACACAGCGATGTAATAATTAAATACTGCTAGAAGAGGCACCGCTGAACGCTTTGAAGGAGGAAGTGGCTTTTGACAGTTTATGTGATTTGGTGTAGAAAGACTGGTCACGATTGCTCAGACTTCCTGCCTAACTGTGAAATGTTACCCGATTATAAAGTCATCTGATTTCATAATGACTCACATCACCTGCGGTACATCACGGAAAACCTGAAACCTTTACAGGTTAGAAAGCCGCCAAATAATGTCTTGTTTTAATGTTAAATTTGTTCTACGTCTACATTCAAAAATGTGTAACAAACAGTAAGTGAATTTGTTTGAGATCTTGAAGACTGGAATCACTTCACTGCTCTGGAAGAATCTCTCTTTATCCCTTTCAGGAATGTGGAAATAGTTTCTAAATTGCATCTCATGGATTGTTGCTCTGTTTCATTGTTGTCTGTGCATCGTGAGCAGGAACGAGGTTTATGAAAAGAAAAAAAAACACTGAAAGAAAATGCAAAAGAAAATAACTGTAAAAACGTCCACCTTGCCTTTTTGTTGTGAAATCTGATAAAGTGCATGTAATAAAAACCTTTATATTGTTAGTAATATTTCAACTGGACTGAAGTAACTTAAGATTACTTGATCATTTTTTAGAAAAACCTGAGTCTCAGATATGATCAGGTTTTTGAGGAAGGTTTATTTATTCACCTCTCAATCATCATTGTATTGCATTGCATTATATGTTTTAAAACTACAGAGGAAACTTACTCATCTTACTAAGATATTATTGGCAGATATAGAGTGACGACTGATATTTGCATGCATTTTATGCAAGTAGTCTGCTGTTACTGTTATAAAGATCTCAATGATTTATATCTGAATTTCATCTTACTTATCAATTTGCATATTTTTGCTCAGTTTGGGACTAAAAAAATACATTTAATGTGTTTAACTTTCTCGAGTTTGAGCTCCATATTCTCACTATTTCATACTTTAAGCCATAAAGGCGTGATGCATATGACAGAAAACATAAAACACATATACAAACATACATTGCCTTAATTTTTAATAAATGTTCCAGATTTTTCTGCCTGTTATTTCATATATCAGACTGTGCATGTACACTTTCTGGGGTTTACTGAGCTCTCAAAACCTCACGTACATTAGTTTAGTCCAGTTCATAAAGAATACATGTAGTCAATGGGTGTGAGAGACCTCAGAAAACATAAATGCACCACAGAAAAACTAGCTTTTGTAGCATTATGTAGTAATAATAGGGTGAATTCAAGGGGAAGATCAGTATTAAGTTGGTAAATCATGTCTCAGCTATCGCATAATCTAACCAAATGTCCTTTATTAAATGCAAACGCTTGTATCTGTGGTTATTATAAAGATGTTCAATGTTTGTTTACTCACTCTCATCCTGCGCGCGCACAGAACTGACCCACGACAAGACGAGCAAAACGAAGCATTCTCTCTTCAGTGGCATTTTCACGGATCAGTCCAGTCCATAAACACGCTCTAGCAAGCGGGAGTCATATTAAAGCTTCACATTTAGCCTACGGAAGTGTCACTCGCAGACTAGCTCCTGCACTGCGCTACAACGCAACAACTTTTGAGTCAAACGAGCGCTTCGCCTGTAGTGCGCAGGCGCGACTGCATGGCGTCACGTGACCTCGCTTTGAACTCCGCGTCGGCGGAAACGGAAAAGGAGAGAACGCGCCGACATGGCGGACAGGCTAACGCAGCTTCAGGATGCTGTTAACTCTGTAAGACTATTTTAATCGTTTATTTCATGATTTATAAGCTGCAGAAGACGGCAAATATCGTCAAATTATATTCATTCAGTAGTCTGGTTCATGAAATCATATTATGTGTAAGAGGTCATATTAATATACTGGAGCGTATGAAGGTTTTAGCATAGCATGCAGTTGTGAATGAATATACAATTAAAGTTTGCGTATTAATTTGTAGAGAAAGAAGTTACTACTTTAAATTGATAATATTGATATATATTGTGTTAAAGTATGTTTTAATAGGAAATAATGTAAATGTAAGACTAGCTGTGTTATAAACTCAGCGGGATTAAAATGCAATTTTTTTTAAATTAACATTGAGGTCAATACATACCTAAAATACATACATAAAAATATAAAATAAATATATACACACATATATAATGTATACATATATTGGTTGTTTTTATATGTATGTATGTATGTATGTATATGTGTGTATATATATATATATATATATATATATATATATATATATATATATAAATTAATTTGTTTTATTATATATATGTATAAACACAATTATTTAGTTTGTTATTATATAATATTATCTTTATTCATGACATACCAAAGCATTGTTTTTGTTAGTGTTCTTTAAAGTTTGTACTCTTGTTTTTACATATTTTTTTTTACATGTTATTGCCATGTACTCTTGTCTCTTGTTTTTACATATTATAAAAATAAATAATAATAAAAAAAAACATAATAACACTTGGGGTTATTGAATAATAATACCTAAAATACATAATTAAAAAAATGTGTGTATATATATATATATATATATATATATATATATATATATATATATTAAATAATTTAAATATTTTTTATATATATATATGTATGTATTATAAAACAAATTAATTTATATATTATTTATATTATCTTTACTTGTGATATACCAAAGTATTGTTTTTGTTAGTGTGCTTTAAAGTATGTACTCTTGTTTTTACATATGTTCATATATATTATTGTCATGTACTTTCTTGTTTTTACATATTATAAAACTAAATAGTTAAGAAACAAAGTAACATTTAGAGTTAGTTAATGGTAATTCCATCATTTACTAATACACGATATTAAAATCAAAAGTTGTATTGTTCATATTATTTAGTGAACTTAAAATAACATGAATTAATATTTTTATTAACTAACATAAACAAAGATTAATAAATACTGTAAAAATTTATTTTCCATTGTTAATGTTAGTTAATGCATTAACTAAATGGGGCATTATTTTAAAGTGTTTAAAAAAACATTTACATATTATTCACAATATTAGCTAAAATTTCAGCATGTTTATGTAGGAAAGACAAATACCCAATAAAGCAAATGCATAGGTGTATTGTTATATAGGGCTGTATGCATGCGCAGTGTGTTTGATTTATCACTCTGATGTGTGTGTTTTAGCTGGCCGATCAGTTCTGTAATGCGATTGGAGTCCTGCAGCAGTGCGCACCTCCTGCCTCCTTCAGCAACATCCAGACCGCCATCAACAAAGACCAGCCCTCCAACCCCACAGAAGGTGCACAGATCAGGGCTGAATGGGTGTGAGAAAATATTGTCTTGTTGTTTATCTGACATGTTGTCATGTGTCTTTCTAGAATATGCTCAGCTGTTTGCTGCACTCATAGCAAGAACAGCAAAAGATGTTGACGTGCTGATTGACTCGTTGCCCAGTGAAGAATCTACTGCTGCGCTGCAGGTACATTTATGTGCATATTTATCCACTTTTTACAATGAGCATTTTTAAGGTGTCTACTAAGCTGTTTTCCACGTTCATCTTTCTTTAACGTGTAATGTTGCTGTTTGAGCATGAAAAAAGGTCTGCAACTCTGAACTCCCTGAAACGCCTCCATTGTAGTCTTGAGTTTTCTTCCGGGAACGAACACGTCCCAATATTCAATATTCCTCATTTAAATAATTAATACGCAGAATAAAGGGGTGGGGCCTGGTTGAGTTAGTAGTGTGTTGAAATTGGCGGGACATTTACCTAACACAGTCGAAGCGCTTGACCAATCACAACACACTGCTCCAGTTGACCAATCATACTTATATATAATATTTTATATATATATATATATATATATATATAGATAGATAGATAGATAGATATAGATATATATATATACACACACTGTCGAAAAGTTTAGGATCGGTAAGATTTTTACTGTTTTTAAAAGAAGTCTCTTCTGCTCACCAAAGCTGCAATTATTTGATTTAAAATACAAAAAAACAGTAATATTGTGAAATATTATTACAATTTAAAATAATTGTTTTCTATATGAATATATTTTAAAAACTAATTTATTTCTGTGATCAAAGCTGAATTTTCAGCATCATTGCTCCAGTCTTCAGTGTCACATGATCCTTCAGAAATCATTCTAATATGATGATTTGCTGCTCAAGAAACATTTATTATTATCAACGTTGAAAACAATTGTGTACAATTTTTTTTTTCATGGATTCTTTGATGAATAGAAAGTTCAAAAGAACAGCATTTATTTGACACATAAAGCTTTTGTAACATTACACTACCGTTCAAAAGTTTATAAGAATTTTATTTTTTTAAAGAAATTACATTTGCATTAAATTGATCAAAAGTGACAGTAAAGACATTTATAGTGTCACAAAAGCTTTCTATTTCAGAAAAATGCTGTTCTTTTGAACTTTCTATTCAAAGAATCTTGTTTTCAACATTGATAATAATCATAAATGTTTCTTGAGCAGCAAATCATCATATTAGAATGATTTCTCAAGGATCATGTGACACTGAAGACTGGAGTAATGATGCTGAAAATTCAGCTTTGATCACAGAAATTAATTACTTGTATTTTAAAATACATTCAAATAGAAAAATTATTTTAAATTGCAATAATATTTCACAATATTACTGTTTTTGTATTTTTAATCAAATAAATGCAGCCTTGGTGAGCAGAAGAGACTTTGTTTAAAAACATGAAAAATCGTACTGATCCCAAACTTTTGAACAGCAAATTATTATTAAATGTACTTACTTTCTTCTTCTAACCAAGAACGGTCTCTGCTTGTATTAAACCAGACGACGACAGCTACTACTACTTCTTGCGTATTCAACGTAGTGACAATGCAAGCTGCCTCTAAAAACGGCAACGAAGAAGAAGAACAACAACATAGTGATGAAACACGCTCTGTTAGAGCAGTTTGTCCGTTTAGGGCTACTGTAGAAAAATGGTGGCGCAAAATGGCGACTTAACATGTAATGGGACCCGCGGTGCATGTAGATTAGTGATGGGGAAAAATGAAGCTTTGAATCAATCAAACCAATTTTTTCGCAAAATTATTCAGTGTTTCGACGAGTTTGAAATGAACAAGTTTTCGACGAGTTTTTCCATGGATGGCTTATCTAAACAGGCCAATAAGAGACTATTAACTACTATTATTCCTTTTAATTATACTAATGTCTAATTAAAACATCTACAAATGTATAAAATGATAAGAGATCACGGAAAACCCATAGACACTTGTTCAATGATTCATCGCTGGTGGGCGATCTCAGTGAATCCGCATGATTCATGGGTTCCCAGAGATTATCACCCTCCAGCAGTGACGCATTGAAATTTCGAAACATTTCGAAAAAGTTATCATGTGACTTTGGCAGTTTAAAACACACTTCAATACACTGATTCAGAACTAAAGATTCATCAAGGTGTTTCGAAATCACTAATATAGATAGAAATGGCTCATTCTAAGGTAATAAATATATAACAGTTCATTATGCAAGGTCTTTATACACTATTGAAAACATAGTTATGTATATTATATTGCATTTCATTTTCTCTACATGTCATTTAATCTGTCTCCTCCCTCTTGTTTCACAGGCTGCCAGTCTGAGGCAGTTGGAAGAGGAGAACCAGGAAGCTGCGGCCCGTCTGGAGGAAGTGGTTTACAGAGGAGACATGCTGCTGGAGAAGATCCAGTCCGCTCTAGCAGACATCGCCCAATCACAGCTGCGCACACGCAGTGGTGCCCCGAGTCAGCCAACACCCCAAGAGTCATGACCCGAACCAAACATGGACTATATCGTCTGTACACAGCAGGGATTTTATACTCATCCTTCATCAATTGCAAGAGATCTTGTGTTAAATGTACAGCTTGTTTCTGGACTGAAGAATGATTCTGATTTCATTCTGTAAGTGCCCACTGTTTCCCATTGCACATCTTTATTATGTGACATCTGACATTGTTTTCTACCTGATAGCAGTATATGTTCAGCATTCATCAGCCCTTTTCTGCAATTAACAGTCAGCGGTTGGGTAAGTTGGTTTTTGTATATTTAATGATATTTTTTTCTGGCCAGGATCATGCAGTGATGCTGTTTGTTTTGTTTTGAAAGAAATTTTGTCTTTGTGTTTAACCAATAAAAAAAAAGTTGTATGAAGGGCTTGTTATTCATTGCAAAGTGAATTGTGAATGTGGTAATTTGTTGCCATTGTCGGTAAATTTATACAAACGATGTATAGCACACACAACAGATTATTTTATTTCGCTATGACCAGCTGAAGTTATTTCATGAACAAATGCTTTGGTTGGTTCTGAAATGTATAATATGCTAGCCAAGAATTGGAAATAATAACTTTTAATATGGTGTTGTAAAGAAAGTTTGTTAAATAATTATAGGATTTGTTTACTGTTCCAGTGCTGCCATCTGCTGGTCATATAAGCGAATTTAATGTGCTCAAACAGGCGTCAAGTTTTTTTTAACATTAAAGGGTTAGTTTACCCAAAAATGAAAATTCTGTCGTTAATTACTCACCCTCATGCCGTTCCACACCCGTAAGACCTTCATTCATCTTCGGAACACAAATTAAGATATTTTTGTTGAAATCTGATGGCTCATTGAGGCCTGCATAGCCAGCAATGACATTTCCTCTCTCAAGATCCATTAATGCACTAAATCACATCTAAATCAGTTCATGTGAGTACAGTGGTTTAATATTAATATTATAAAGCGACGAGAATATTTTTGGTGTGCCAAAAAAAACAAAACAACTTATTTAGTGATGGCCGATTTCAAAACACTGCTTCAGGAAGATTCGGAGCCTTATGAATCAGTGTATCGAATCAGCGATTCGGAGCGCCAAAGTCACGTGATTTCAGCAGTTTGACACGCGATCCGAATCATGATTCAACACACTGATTCATAACGCTCCGAAGCTTCCTGAAGCAGTGTTTTGAAATCGGCCGTCACTAAATAAGACGTTATTTTGTTTTTTTTTGCCGCACCAAAAATATTCTCGTCCCTTAATAATATTAATATTGAACCACTGTACTCACATGAACTGATTTAAATATGTTTTTAGTACATTAATGGATCTTGAGAGAGGAAATGTCATTGCTGGCTATGCAGGTTTCAACGAGCCATCGGATTTCATCAAAAATATCTTAATTTGTGTTCCGAAGATTAACGAAGGTCTTACGGGTGTGGAACGATATGATGGTGAGTAATAAATGACATTATTTTCATTTTTGAGTGAACTAACCCTTTATTTTTGTACTGCAGCCACTCTGATTAGAGCATAACCTTTATTTATTTTTTTCATCCAATAAGAGCTCGCCTTTTTAAGAACGTAAACAAAACAGTTGCTGAATTCGAAACCGCATACTACTCTTACTATTTCTGCCAAAGAAAGATATGGTAAAAGTTACGAGTAGTATGCAATTTCGAATTAAAGTATGTGTGTTTGAACTGAAGCGGCGCTTCGCAGACCGTGTATGACATCAAAATACCGCGAGAGCAATTCGAATGCAGGCGGAGCGCTCTGCTCTCGCGGTACTTCGATGTCATACACCGATTCAGTCTAGTGATGGGAAGTTCGGATCATTTTACTGACTCGGACTTTTGAGTCTCGTTCAACAAAATGAACGAATCTTTTTTCGAGTCATTTCGTTCATTTCGTTCATTTTAGCAAAATGTAATTAAAATGTTACGTGTTACTTCCCCAACACATCTACTACTTATGCAAACGTTGATCCCACTACAAACAATACAAAACTACAATGCTATAAGATTCAGAAATGATTCATTCATTACCTGGGTCTTCAGTTTATGACAAGCTGATTAAGCTCACCTCACCTCTTGTCTGACAAGTCTTCGGGTTTAAGTCATTCCTTAATGACGTGACAGGCAGTCCCATGCTAAACCAATGCAGTCCGAGCCGCAAAGAGAATTGATTAGTTCATTTCATGAGTCTTTCGGGTTTTTTGAGTCGTTTCTTAAACACGTGACAGACCCATACACTAAGCCAATGCATTCTGAGCCGGAAAGAGAATTGATTAGTTCTCTTCATGAGTCTTTCGGGTTTTTGAGTCGTTCCTTAAACACGTGACAGACCCATACACTAAGCCAATGCATTCTGAGCCGGAAAGAGAATTGATTAGTTCTCTTCATGAGTCTTTCGGGTTTTGAGTCGTTCCTTAATCACGTGACAGACCCATGCGCTATTTCTGACATTTCTGTCACTGTTTTTGTTACTGAGGATCTGTGGTGTGTTATTATAAATAAATAAAGCCCTGTTATAAATAAAATATTGATTAATTTATCTTTTTGACTGTCTATCTGTAAATAAACACTAGGCTATATAATAATATAATAATCCAAGCCTACAATACAAAGTATTTATAGCCTAGTTTGTTCATTTTTACTCCAATTTTGAGTTTGCTATTATAATAATTGCTTTTCCTAGGCAGACTTGACATATTGGTCTAATATAAGAAGATTGCTCAAAAAGGACATAATGACATAAATTAAAAGCAAATAACATTTTGAATTTGAATTATTAATTTTAGTTTTAGAACATCAAGGTTATGATAACTTCAGCTTTAACAGTTGTAACACAAACTCAAACAAAACTGGAGAGTTAACGTTATTTACTAATAAATATAATGTGCTTGGGTCACACAGCATAGTGTATGGGTCTGTCACGTGATTAAGGAACGACTCAAAAACCCGAAAGACTCATAAAAAGAACTAATCAATTCTCTTTCCGGCTCAGAATGCATTGGTAGCGTATGGGTCTGTCACGTGATTAAGGAACGACTCAAAACCCGAAAGACTCATGAAATGAACTAATCAGTTGAATCATCAGGTGAACTGATGGAGATGGGCCAAGATGGCGACTGAGTAACATGCATGTGCTGAAGCTCTGCATTCAACTTTAGTTAACAGAAGATTTAATATGTAAAAGGACACAAAATAACTTCTTTATTGGTTTGAGCAAGTCGTTTTTCATTCTTTCGTTTTTCTATCTTTTCAACGAGCGTGATGGATGTAGATAAACCTACTCGTGGTGCAATGCACTCGTACGCCAAGAAATCTCTGGATGCTGCGTTCAAAGTCAACGACGCTTCAAATGCCTCGGGGCTTAAAGTTCCCTTGCCTGAAACTCCTAAACCGCCTCCCAAAAAATCAAAAATGAGTGACAGAGCGGCATCGGATAATCAGACGGTTTCCAATTCGCATTTGATGGAAGTTTTGCAGAGAGTTGAAAATATGCAAACGGAAACTCTGAATCGTATGCAAACTCTGGAAGCAACGGTTAAAGACAATACAAGTTCGCTAAACAGCGTGACTGAGGCGCTTGAGTTTATGAGCAATCAAGTTGAAGAGGTATCAAGCAAGGTGAATGCATTACAGAACAGGGTGGAAACACTCGAAAAGGAGAACTGTGTGCTGCGTGACAAAAGCGAGGAACTAGACGCTTACAAAAGGAGGTGGAATTTGCGAGTGGCCGGTATTGCGGAGCAGAGAGGAGAAGATGTCCGGAAAATCCTACTCGACTTATTCGGCAAAGTGTCTCCAGAGATTGCAGACCAGCTTGTTTACACTCTTGATGTCGCCCACAGACTGGGCCCACGTTCTGAAGGAGCGCACTCGAGCCGTCGCATCATCGTTCAGTTTCTGTCACGCAACGTCCGAGATAAAATCTGGAGGGATGCCAGAACCGCGGCCATTCTCAAAGAAAGGAAGATACGAGTTTTTGAAGACTTAACCCAAAGCACCAAAGACGCCAGGAACAAACTTTGGCCACTTGTCGAACGCGCACGAAAGGAAGGGAAGAGAGCAGGCTTCAGAGGCCCCTTCGCATATATCGACGGTAAAAGGATCTCTGCAAGTGATCAGAAAGGCTGATTAAAGCTGTGGCATCTTCATTGAGATATCGTCGCACCAGTTGACTTTTGGCACTCACGGGTAGGCACGAACTGCTCCAGGTTTTTTTTGTTGTTGTTGTTTTGTTTTGTTTTTCTCAGACATGATGGATAGACTTTGATCTAGCGTCATTGTTCTTTTTTACATGATGGATCTTCTTATAATTTTATTCTTATTTTGGGACCAATGCATTAATGACAACGATCATAATGGAATATTTCCATTTGAAGTTACGTTTTCAGCCGACCATATACTCGTTCTGAAGAAGAATCCACAAACTGAATGTCTGATAGAGGAACGAAAGTGTGAATAAACAAACAAAATATAAATGGGAAGATAAGGGAGAAAGACTTGTGCATGACTTACTATTGTTCTTTTGTATTGCAGAGTCAGGCGATCTGTTGCTTTTTTTTCGTATTATTCTAGAGAAGTTTCTTCTGTTCTAATTGATATCCTGTTCTGTACCTTGTTCGTTAGGTATCAGATACTCTTGTTTTCTTTTTTATGTCTTTGTCTCTATTTTCTTTAAATGCCAGGGGTTTGAAAAACAATGTCAAAAGGAAGGCTTTATTTCTGTTTTCTAAGAGGCACAAAGTAGACTTCTGTTTTTTTCAGGAAAGTCACTCTACATCTAAAGATACCAAATTTTGGAGGTCACAGTGGGGCAATGAAATTTGGCTATCACATGGGTCAGAACATTCTGCCGGAGTAGGGATAATGAGGTATAATTTTAATGGTAATATTCTGGAAACCAGTATTGATCCTTCAGGACACTTCTTACTAATGATAATTGTCATTAATCAGTTTATTTTAATTATTGTCAACATCTATGGATACAATTCTGTTGCAGAAAACTGTGATTTCTTTAACACGCTAGATCAAAAACTCTCATATGCATTAGGTAAATATCCTACTGCCTTTCTGATTTTAGGAGGTGATTTTAACATAACAATGAATAACATGCTAGATAGGTACCCTCCAAGGAAAGCAGTTTCTCCAAATTCAAATCTTGTAGCATTTATGGATAAATTTGACTTGGTTGACATCTGGAGAGAAATGTATCCGGATGTAATGCAGTATACCTGGAGTAACAAAGACCGTTCAAGGCGATCAAGAATTGATTATTGGTTGATTTCGAAAACATTAAGTAGTAATAATATCTCTATTAATATTAGCAACAGCCCACTGACTGATCACAATGCTATTTATATGGTAGTTAATTTATCGCAAAAAACAATTCCTACCTCCAAACCGTTGCTCTGGAAATTAAATAACTCCCTTCTTAAATACGAAAAGGTCAAGCAACAGATTATTGAACTAATCCAAATTTACTGGGAAAGGGCTAAATCACAAAATAATTATGGACGTAATTGGGAGCTTTTAAAATATGAATTGGGTAAATTCTTAAGAAAATTTGGAAGTGAGATGGCAAAGCAAAAAAGATTAATAGAGGATGAAGTTCTTTCACAACTTTCTGCTTTATCATTTAAGGAACCACTGACAGACGTTCAAAGTGTTGAATATTCCAATCTACAAAATAAATTAGACGACATGTATAGATCCAAAGCTAAAGGAGCCTATGTTAGATCAAGGAAAAAATGGCTGGAAGAAGGAGAGCAGAATTCAGCCTATTTTTTTAGGTTGGAAAGATCCAATGCTGTGAACGCTTCTATTGATCGTCTCCGTACAAATGACAAAGTTCTCGATAATCCTAAGGACATAGCTTCTTTTTGCTCTAAATTCTATAGTAATTTATATACATCAAGATATTGTGAAAATTCAGCCAAATCCTTTTTTGAATCTATTAATCAAAATAAAGTTATTTCTCTAGAGGACAAAGAAGCTTGTGATTACAATATATCCCTATCAGAAATTATGCAGGCTATTAAGAGTCTAAAAAATAATAAAAGTCCCGGCTGTGATGGTTTAACCTCTGAGTTATATAAGATGTTTGCTGATAACTTATCTCCTTTTTTACTAAAAGTATTTGAAGAAAGTTTTGATTTAGAAGTACTTCCACCTACAATGACTCAAGGAGTTATCACCTTAATACCCAAACCCAATAAAGATAAAGAATGTCTAGAAAATTGGAGACCAATTACCCTCTTAAATAATGATTACAAAATTTTAGCCCTGATTTTAGCAAAAAGAATTAAAGACGTCCTTAACTGTATTATCGATGAATCACAGTCAGGTTTTATGGAAAAACGTCACATTACAAATAATATTAGATTAGTCCTAGATATCTTGGATTATGAAGATCTCATCCTTAATGACAGTTACATGCTTTTCTTAGACTTCTACAAAGCCTTTGATTCACTCGAGCACAACTTCATATTTCAAGCTCTTACCAAATTTGGGTTTGGAGATTCATTTTGTAAAGCCATCAGGACATTGTATAGAAATAATAATAGTGTTATTAAATTAAAATTCGGAACCTCACCTAGATTCAATCTGTCACGCGGCGTAAGACAAGGCTGTCCTATATCTCCATATTTATTCTTGCTTGCCTCTCAATTCTTAGCTCTGCATATTTCTAGTAGTAATTTACAAGGTATTACAATTGACGATAGACAAATTATTATTAGCCAGCTGGCTGATGACACCACTTTGTTTTTGAATGATGCCTCTCAAATTCCTTTAGCTTTAAGATTGCTTGATTCCTTTTCCAGAGCTTCAGGTCTCTATTTAAATATTAACAAATGTGAGTTGATGTCTGTTAAAGGCTGTAATGCTCCCTCCATATGTAATATTCCTGTGAAAGACCAAGTTACATACTTAGGAATTGTAATTAATAAAGACCAAAAAATAAGATGTAAACTCAATTTCGATCCTCTAGTAATGAAAACCCAAAAGAAACTAAATTCTTGGTTGCAGAGAGACTTGTCGATAAGAGGAAGAATTTTACTCTCTAAAGCCGAAGGATTGTCGAGACTAACGTATGCAGCTCTTTCCTTGGAGGTGAACAATAGAACATTAAAAAAGGTTGATAGCATGTTAAATAATTTTGTTTGGAAAAATAAAACCCATTTTATTAGAAAATCTGTACTGATGAATCCATTAAAACAAGGGGGGTTGGATGTTTTAGATTTTACTACTTTAAATAACACTTTTAAGATTAATTGGCTTAAAAATTTCCTTAATAATTCGTCCTCTCTTTGGAATATTATCCCTAACTATATTTTTTCTAAAGTTGGTGGCCTGAATTTTCTCCTACTCTGTAACTATAATATTACAAAGATCCCTGTCAAACTTTCTAATTTCCATAAGCAGATGCTCTTGGCTTGGTCCCTGATATACAAACACAACTTCTCTCCGCACAGATATTACTTATGGAACAATAAGGATATTCTCTACAAAAATAAGTCACTTTTCTTTGACAACTGGTTCAAAAATGACCTTCTATTAGTTGGACAGCTTTTTAATTCACAGGGCAGACTTTATAACTATTCAGATTTTTTACAGAAATATAAAATTCCTGTAACTCCTAGTGAATACGCTATTGTTTTCAATGCTATTCCTTCCGGTGTGTCTTTTCTGTTGCAAGGTTCTACATTTCCATGGCCATGTACTCACTCTTTGAACCTAACTGACACAATGATTGGAAATGTGTGCTTTTCTGTAGAGCAACATAAAAATAATTCTAAAATCAGAGCCCTCTTCCAGAGAGAGTTGATGACTATTCCTTATATAACACCATATTGGAATAATATTGTAGAGAATTTACTGTGGGAGAAAGTGTGGTCCTTGCCGCATAAGTATCTGCTTACTAATAAAGTTAAAGAAATAACATTTAAATTAATTCACAAATGTTACCCGACCAAAGCCTTTCTTAAGAAATATAAGTCAGATATTGAAGTGAATTGTTCTTTCTGTCACTCTGCTGAGGAAGACTTCATTCACTTGTTTTGGCAATGTACCCACACAGAGAAATTTTGGTCAGATGTTTTATTGTTTATTCAGTCATATTTTATAAGTGACTTTTCCTTTTGTTTTAAAGATGTTTTCTTTGGATTATTTGACTACTCTAAAGAGAATATAGGGAAATATTACATAATTAATTTGTGTTTCCTACTGGCTAAGTTTCACATACATAAACAAAAATTTACTGGCTCTAAGCCTCTCTTTTCTCTATTCAGAGATGATCTTGACAGGTATATTGAAACTATCCAATGCTCTATTAATCCCAAAGCTATGAAAACTGTTTCTCTTTATTCATCCTTTTTGTCCTCTTAAGGTTTACATAGCCTATATTGCATTGTTGTTGCTTTATTACCCTGGCAACTTATCTGTGTCTGTGTTTTTTTCTTTTTTGTGTTTTACATGTATTAGTATTGATTTTATGCTCTGATCTTGTATATTGTTTAATTTAAAAAAAAAAAAAAAAAAAGAACTAATCAATAAAAAAAAAAAAAAAAAAAAAAAAAAAAAAAAAAAATCATCAGGTGAACTACTTCTAGCAGTACAGAACCTGTAGAATATTGCACATGCGCGACTGAACGAATCACCCCCCGAGACGACTCGTTCTTCCCGAGTCACATAAAAGATTCGTTCAAAATGAACGAATCGTTCAAGAACGACACATCACTAATTCAGTCTGCGCAGCGCCCGCGTCGCTTCAAATCGACCACTCTGTCGCCGCGTTCGTGAAGTGGAAGATTTTTATGAAAACGAGAGTCACTAACAAGGTAAGAGTCGACAGAATATTATTATAACAGAATTACAGAATAATACCATTTAGAACTAGCAAAATATTAAGAAAAAATTTGACGAACATTTAAAACATTCAGGCTGGCATGGCTGTTGGACTCGGTGAAAGCAAACTGAAATTGTAACTTCTAAAACATTAAACTATATCTTTCCAAGCCATAATACATCCACCAAAACATATATCAACCTTTAGATGTTTGTTACTTGTAAACATTTTATTTAATCAGAAAGACGACTTTTGAATGTCTGTCAATTTAGAACCACGTGACCAGCAGAGTTTAGTGTAACTAGCCTAATTAGTCCACTTAGTCTGTCAGTCATGTGATATAAAATATACCTGAGTATTACTTAACGCCATATGCTGTATGTACTGGGGTTAGTGCCTTAAAATTATTGCATTTTATTTAAAATTAGCACCAGGGCCAATAAAACATGTACTCATTAAATGTACACACAAGGTTGAATGACATTAAAAGCTGAATGGACAATTAAAGGGATAGTTCACCCAAACATGAAAATTTGATGTTTATCCGCTTGCCCCCAGCGCATCCAAGATGTTTCTTCAGTAGAACACAAATGATGATTTTAAACTCCAACCGTTGCCGTCTGTCAGTCAAATAATGGGAACTTGGATCACTTACGCTGTCAGAGTGCGATCAGACCTCACTAACCGAGTGCTGAACGCAGTTGGGCATAGTGGTGTTTTAGAGGTAAAAAATGATATAAATACTGTTCGGTTTCTCGCACAAACCGATCGTTTCGTGTCTTAGGACATCAATGTGTCGTCACGAGCCACAGGGCTTAATTTGGATTTGTCTATGCAAGGTTTTTCGACTCTTATTGATCCAAGTTCCCATTCACTCCCATTATTTGACTGACAGACGGCAACGGTTGGAGTTAAAAATCATCATTTGTGTTCTACTGAAGAAACAAAGTCACCTGCATCTTTGATGCGCTGGGGGTAAGCAGATAAACATCAAATTTTAATTTTTGGGTGAACCATTCCTTTATGGGTAAGCAAGTATTTCAAGCTGTACTTTTTATGTACCTGCTACCTCATATTTACATGATTGTTTTGTATTTAAATTGCCAGAAAATAACTTAAAATTCATAATCTCTGCATTGATTGTGCAGACCTGTCACTTATTTTTTGTTATTCCAACTTTTGAATAAAAACTCAACTAAACTTGTACCTGATGCTTTTTCTCTCATATTTAGATTCTAATTTTCTCATATTCTCTGTCAAATTTGCTGATATGCATCATTAGTAACCTATTTAAAAGATCATCAATAAATTGTCAGATATGTTTCAGAGTTGTTAAATGTATTTATTTGTGTGTGCAAAATAAATCGACACATGTGAAATTTATGTCTGCATTATAATAAATATAATGATGGGCAGGTGGGCAGGTGGGAAGGTCAGTTTCCACAGATCAAACATTGAGATTTTATGAGGGAATGAATTGGAAAAGGTTTTGCATCCACACATTGCAAAAAAAAAAAAAAAAGCACAGAAGTCTTAACGAAGTCTTTAGTAATTGCCAAGCTGAAACACGTCTGTTAGGTTCTTCGGGATTTTCTGGAGCTTGTTCCAGTGATTTGCCACAGTTCTCAGAAGTTCGAGATTCAGATCATTAGGTGCTGGTTCGAAATTTTTGGAGAAGTCGATCCGTGTCAGTGTGCTCAATAGTCTTCCGGATCGGGGTTTGAACCCTTGTCCGGTCCTTGATTTCCTTTGGCTAGTGTACTTGTGTTTAAACACCAGTAGGTGTAAAAAATGAAGATATGCCCCCCAAAAAAAGCATGGTGAGTGTCAATGTGCCAGCAGCTCAGTGGTAATGAGCACATCCTTCCATGCGGAGTGTTCCCGGTTCGAATCCCGGGCTGGTCACTAAAGGACACTGAAGGAGGTTCTGGTTGGGCTGGAGAGCAGATCGAGTCTGGGTGGAGGATTGAAGACCGTGGATGATCGAAGACTGTGGTGGAGCAGAGGATTATCCAAGAAAAAGTGGATTAAAAATAACGACTTAATCTTGGGGCTGGATATTTTTTATTATAAGTCGAACACTTGCATAATAGATAACCGCTGCTGGTTATTGTCCCAGAAGTCCCCAGGGGGAGGCGGCTGGATATTTACCTCCCCCCTTCGTTTCCGAACCTTCTCTCATCCTCCTGTCAGGATCTGATCGTTTCTGCCACAGCCTGTCACTGATCCTGATCATGTGACCATCCTGCAACGCAACCATGCTTCAGTGTCCAGGCCGGTTTCGAACCGGGAACCTCCCGACAGGGGGACCATGCTCATACCACTGAGCTAACTGGCACTTCCACATTTACACTTCTTTTTTTGGGGGGCATATCATTTTTTTTCTGGACAAAACCACTGAAAGTTAAGTATTTTTCTGCAAAGAGTGGGAATCAAACCAGGATTCTCCACTTGGAAAAGCAACACTTAGACCGCTGAACCACTGAAGTGCTCACTCTTGCACTTCTTTTTTTGGGGGGCATATCCTTTTTTTCTGGACTTAACCACTGAAAGTTAAGTTTTTTCTGCAAAGAGTGGGAATCGAACCAGGATTCTCCACTTGGATAAGCAACACTTAGACCGCTGAACCACTCACACTTGCACTTCTTTTTTTGGGGGCATATCCTTTTTTTCGGGGGCATATCCTTTTTTTCTGGACAAAACCACTGAAAGTTACGTTTTTTCTGCAAAGAGTGGGAATCGAACCAGGATTTTCCACTTGGAAAAGCAACACTTAGACCGCTGAACCGCTGGAGCACTCATACTTGCACTTCTTTTTTTGGGGGGCATATCCTTTTTTTCTGGACAAAAGCACTGAAAGTTAAGTTTTTTCTGCAAAGAGAGGGAATCGAACCAGGATTCTCCACTTGAATAAGCAACACTTAGACCGCTGGACCACTGGAGCGCTCACACTTGCACTTCTTTTTTTGGGGGGCATATCCTTTTTTTCGGGGGCATATCTTTTTTTCCTGTACAAAACCACTGAAAGTTAAGTTTTTTCTGCAAAGAGTGGAAATCAAACCAGGATTCTCCACTTGGAAAAGCAACACTTAGACCGCTGAACCACTGGAGCGCTCATACTTGCACTTCTTTTTTTTGGGGGGCATATCCTGTTTTTCTGGACAAAACCACTGAAAGTTAAATTTTTTCTGCAAAGAGTGGGAATCGAACCAGGATTCTCCACTTGGATAAGCAACACTTAGACCGCTGAACCACTGGAGCGCTCACACTTGCGCTTCTTTTTTGGGGGGGCATATCCTTTTTTTCTGGACAAAACCACTGAAAGTTAAATTTTTTCTGCAAAGAGTGGGAATCGAACCAGGATTCTCCACTTGGAAAAGCAACACTTTGACCGCTGAACCACTGGAGCGCTCACACTTGCACTTCCTTTTTTTGGGGGGCATATCCTTTTTTTCTGGACAAAACCACTGAAAGTTAAGTTTTTTCTGCAAAGAGTGGGAATCGAACCAGGATTCTCCACTTGGAAAAGCAACACTTAGACCGCTGAACCACTGGAGCGCTCACACTTGCATTTCTTTTTTGTGGGGGGAAAAAACCATTTCAACTAAAGCTTTTTTCTGCAAAGAGTAAGGATTGAACCAGGATTCTCCTTCTTCCTTGAACTTTTGAATTTGGTGGAGTTTTGTCTCAATTGATCATTCAGAACCAATGAAAGTAAAGAATTTACCATCGCAGAAGAGAGATTCAAACCATGACTCTCCACATTAAGGAATGACATTTAGACCACTGAGCCACTGGCAATGACGGATTCAAAGCTTGTTTTTGGGGGACAATTTTGTCTCATTTCATCATTGAAAGTAAAGAACTTTCTGCCTGAGAAATGAGATTTGAACCAGGATTCCCCAATTTTTTGGACAAAACCAGTGAAACTAAAGATTTTAACTGCAAAGAGGGAGGATCAAACTGGGATCCCCCACTTGGAAGAATAACACTCAGACCGCTGAACCACTGGAGCGTCCACATTTACTCCTCATTTTTGTGGGGGCATGTCCTTATTTTTTCTTTTTGGACAAAAGCAGTGAAACTAAAGCTTTTTACTGCAAAGAGGGAGGATCAAACTGGGATTCTCCACTTGGAGGAGTAAAGCTTAAACCGCTGAACCACTGGAGCGTCCACACCTACTCCTCATTTTTGTGGGGACATGTCCTTTTTTTTTGGACAAAAGCAGTGAAACTAAAGCTTTTTACTGCAAAGAGAGAGGATCGAACTGGGATTCTCCACTTGGAGGAGCAACACTTAGACCGCTGAACCACTGGAGTGTGCACACTTACTCCTTATTTTTGTGGGGGCATGACCTTTTTTTTGGACAAAAGCAGTGAAACTAAAGCTTTTTACTGCAAAGAGAGAGGATTGAACTGGGATTCTCCACTTGGAGGAGCAACGGTTAGACCGCTGAACCACTGGAGCGTCCACGCTTACCCTTTATTTTTGTGGGGGCATGTCCTTTTTTTTGGACAAAAGCAGTGAAACTAAACTTTTTACTGCAAAGAGAGAGGATCAAACTGGGATTCTCCACTTGGAGAAATAACGCTTAGACCGCTGAACCACTGGAGCGTCCACACTTACTCCTTATTTTTGTGGGGGCATGTCCTTTTTTTTGGACAAAAGCACTGAAACTAAAGCTTTTTACTGCAAAGAGAGAGGATCGAACTGGGATTCTCCACTTGGAGGAGTAACGCTTAGACTGCTGAACCACTGGAGCGTACACACTTGCCCTTTATTTTTGTGGGGGCATGTCCTTTTTTTTTTCTTTTTGGTCAAAACCAGTGAAACTAAAGATTTTAACTGCAAAGAGAGAGGATCGAACTGGGATTCTCCACTTGGAGGAGTAACGTTTAGACCGCTGAACCACTGGAGTGTCCACACTTCCTGTTTTTTTTTTTGTGGGGGCATGTCCTTTCTTTTGGACAAAAGCAGTGAAACTAAACATTTTACTGCAAAGAGAGAGGATCGAACTGGGATTCTCCACTTGGAGGAGTAACGTTTAGACCGCTGAACCACTGGAGCTTCCACGCTTCCTGCTTTTTTTTTGTGGGGGCATGTCCTTTCTTTTGGACAAAAGCAGTGAAACTAAACTTTTTACTGCAAAGAGAGAGGATCGAACTGGGATTCTCCACTTGGAGGAGTAACGTTTAGACCGCTGAACCACTGGAGCTTCCACGCTTCCTGCTTTTTTTTTGTGAGGGCATGTCCTTTCTTTTGGACAAACGCAGTGAAACTAAACTTTTTATTGCAAAGAGAGAGGATGGAACTGGGATTCTCCACTTGGAAGAGTAACGTTTAGACCGCTGAACCACTGGAGTGTCCACGCTTCCTGCTTATTTTTTGTGGGGGCATGTCCTTTCTTTTGGACAAAAGCAGTGAAACTAAACTTTTTACTGCAAAGAGAGAGGATCGAACTGGGATTCTCCACTTGGAAGAGTAACGTTTAGACCGCTGAACCACTGGAGCTTCCACGCTTCCTGCTTTTTTTTTGTGAGGGCATGTCCTTTCTTTTGGACAAACGCAGTGAAACTAAACTTTTTATTGCAAAGAGAGAGGATGGAACTGGGATTCTCCACTTGGAAGAGTAACGTTTAGACCGCTGAACCACTGGAGTGTCCACGCTTCCTGCTTATTTTTTGTGGGGGCATGTCCTTTCTTTTGGACAAAAGCAGTGAAACTAAACTTTTTACTGCAAAGAGAGAGGATCGAACTGGGATTCTCCACTTGGAGGAATAACGCTTAGACCGCTGAACCACTGGAGCGTCCACACTTACTCCTTATTTTTGTGGGGGCATGTCCTTTTTTTTGGACAAAAGCACTGAAACTAAAGCTTTTTACTGCAAAGAGAGAGGATCAAACTGTGATTCTCCACTTGGAGGAATAACGCTTAGACCGCTGAACCACTGGAGCGTCCACACTTAACCTTCATTTTTGTGGGGGCATGTCCTTTTTTTTTTTCTTTTGGTCAAAACCAGTGAAACTAAAGATTTTAACTGCAAAGAGAGGGGATTGAACCGGGATTACCCACTTTGAAGAGTAATGCTCAGACTGCTGAACCACTGGAGCAACCACACTTACTCTGCATTTTTGTGGGGCATGTCCTTTCTTTTGGACAAAAGCAGTGAAACTAAACTTTTTACTGCAAAGAGAGAGGATCGAACTGGGATTCTCCACTTGGAGGAGTAACGCTTAGACCGCTGAACCACTGGAGCGTCCACACTTGCCCTTTATTTTTGTGGGGGCATGTCCTTTTTTTTTCTTTTTGGTCAAAACCAGTGAAACTAAAGATTTTAACTGCAAAGAGAGAGGATCGAACTGGGATTCTCCACTTGGAGGAGTAACGTTTAGACCGCTGAACCACTGGAGTGTCCACACTTCCTGTTTTTTTTTTGTGGGGGCATGTCCTTTCTTTTGGACAAAAGCAGTGAAACTAAACTTTTTACTGCAAAGAGAGAGGATCGAACTGGGATTCTCCACTTGGAGGAGTAACGTTTAGACCGCTGAACCACTGGAGCGTCCACGCTTCCTGCTTATTTTTTGTGGGGGCATGTCCTTACTTTTGGACAAAAGCAGTGAAACTAAACATTTTACTGCAAAGAGAGAGGATCGAACTGGGATTCTCCACTTGGAGGAGTAACGTTTAGACCGCTGAACCACTGAAGCTTCCACGCTTCCTGCTTTTTTTTTGTGGGGGCATGTCCTTTCTTTTGGACAAAAGCAGTGAAACTAAACTTTTTACTGCAAAGAGAGAGGATCGAACTGGGATTCTCCACTTGGAGGAGTAACGTTTAGACCGCTGAACCACTGGAGCTTCCACGCTTCCTGCTTTTTTTTTGTGAGGGCATGTCCTTTCTTTTGGACAAACGCAGTGAAACTAAACTTTTTATTGCAAAGAGAGAGGATCGAACTGGGATTCTCCACTTGGAAGAGTAACGTTTAGACCGCTGAACCACTGGAGTGTCCACGCTTCCTGCTTATTTTTTGTGGGGGCATGTCCTTTCTTTTGGAACAAAAGCAGTGAAACTAAACTTTTTACTGCAAAGAGAGAGGATCGAACTGGGATTCTCCACTTGGAGGAGTAACGCTTAGACCGCCAAACCACTGGAGCATCAACACTTCCTGCTTATTTTTGTGGGGGCATGTCCTTTTTTTGGACAAAAGCAGTGAAACTAAACTTTTTACTGCAAAGAGAGAGGATCGAACTGGGATTCTCCACTTGGAGGAATAACGCTTAGACCGCTGAACCACTGGAGCGTCCACACTTACTCCTTATTTTTGTGGGGGCATGTCCTTTTTTTTGGACAAAAGCACTGAAACTAAACTTTTTACTGCAAAGAGAGAGGATCGAACTGGGATTCTCCACTTGGAGGAATAACGCTTAGACCGCTGAACCACTGGAGCGTCCACACTTACTCCTTATTTTTGTGGGGGCATGTCCTTTTTTTTGGACAAAAGCACTGAAACTAAAGCTTTTTACTGCAAAGAGAGAGGATCAAACTGGATTCTCCACTTGGAGGAATAACGCTTAGACCGCTGAACCACTGGAGCGTCCACACTTAACCTTCATTTTTGTGGGGGCATGTCCTTTTTTTTTTTCTTTTTGGTCAAAACCAGTGAAACTAAATATTTTAACTGCAAAGAGAGGGGATTGAACCGGGATTACCCACTTTGAAGAGTAATGCTCAGACTGCTGAACCACTGGAGCAACCACACTTACTCTGCATTTTTGTGGGGCATGTCCTTTCTTTTGGACAAAAGCAGTGAAACTAAACTTTTTACTGCAAAGAGAGAGGATCGAACTGGGATTCTCCACTTGGAGGAGTAACGCTTAGACCGCTGAACCACTGGAGCGTCCACACTTGCCCTTTATTTTTGTGGGGGCATGTCCTTTTTTTTTTTCTTTTTGGTCAAAATCAGTGAAACTAAAGATTTTAACTGCAAAGAGAGAGGATCGAACTGGGATTCTCCACTTGGAGGAGTAACGTTTAGACCGCTGAACCACTGGAGTGTCCACACTTCCTGTTTATTTTTTGTGGGGCATGTCCTTTTTTTGGACAAAAGCAGTGAAACTAAACTTTTTACTGCAAAGAGAGAGGATCGAACTGGGATTCTCCACTTGGAGAAGTAACGCTTAGACCGCTGAACCACTGGAGCGTCCACACTTACTCCTTATTTTTGTGGGGGCATGTCCTTTCTTTTGGACAAAAGCAGTGAAACTAAACTTTTTACTGCAAAGAGAGAGGATCGAACTGGGATTCTCCACTTGGAGGAGTAACGCTTAGACCGCTGAACCACTGGAGCGTCCACACTTACTCCTTATTTTTGTGGGGGCATGTCCTTTTTTTTGGACAAAAGCAGTGAAACTAAACTTTTTACTGCAAAGAGAGAGGATCAAACTGGGATTCTCCACTTGGAGGAATAACGCTTAGACCGCTGAACCACTGGAGCGTCCACACTTCCTTCATTTTTGTGGGGGCATGTCCTTTTTTTTTCTTTTGGACAAAAGCAGTGAAACTAAAGATTTTACTGCAAAGAGAGAGGATCGAACTGGGATTCTCCACTTGGAGAGTAATGCTTAGACCGCTGAACCACTGGAGCAACCACACTTACTCTGCATTTTTGTGGGGCATGTCCTTTCTTTTGGACAAAAGCAGTGAAACTAAACTTTTTACTGCAAAGAGAGAGGATCGAACTGGGATTCTCCACTTGGAGGAGTAACGCTTAGACCGCTGAACCACTGGAGCGTCCACACTTCCCTTTATTTTTGTGGGGGCATGTCCTTTTTTTTTCTTTTGGACAAAAGCAGTGAAACTAAACTTTTACTGCAAAGAGAGAGGATCGAACTGGGATTCTCCACTTGGAGGAGTAACGTTTAGACCGCTGAACCACTGGAGTGTCCACACTTCCTGTTTTTTTTTGTGGGGGCATGTCCTTTCTTTTGGACAAAAGCAGTGAAACTAAACTTTTTACTGCAAAGAGAGAGGATCGAACTGGGATTCTCCACTTGGAGGAGTAACGTTTAGACCGCTGAACCACTGGAGCGTCCACGCTTCCTGCTTATTTTTTGTGGGGGCATGTCCTTTCTTTTGGACAAAAGCAGTGAAACTAAACTTTTTACTGCAAAGAGAGAGGATCGAACTGGGATTCTCCACTTGGAGGAGTAACGTTTAGACCGCTGAACCACTGGAGCTTCCACGCTTCCTGCTTTTTTTTTGTGGGGGCATGTCCTTTCTTTTGGACAAAAGCAGTGAAACTAAACTTTTTACTGCAAAGAGAGAGGATCGAACTGGGATTCTCCACTTGGAGGAGTAACGTTTAGACCGCTGAACCACTGGAGCTTCCACGCTTCCTGCTTTTTTTTTGTGGGGCATGTCCTTTCTTTTGGACAAAAGCAGTGAAACTAAACTTTTTACTGCAAAGAGAGAGGATCGAACTGGGATTCTCCACTTGGAGGAGTAACGTTTAGACCGCTGAACCACTGGAGTGTCCACGCTTCCTGCTTATTTTTTGTGGGGGCATGTCCTTTCTTTTGGACAAAAGCAGTGAAACTAAACTTTTTACTGCAAAGAGAGAGGATCGAACTGGGATTCTCCACTTGGAGGAGTAACGCTTAGACCGCTGAACCACTGGAGCTCCACACTTCCTGCTTATTTTTTGTGGGGGCATGTCCTTTTTTTGGACAAAAGCAGTGAAACTAAACTTTTTACTGCAAAGAGAGAGGATCGAACTGGGATTCTCCACTTGGAGGAATAACGCTTAGACCGCTGAACCACTGGAGCGTCCACACTTACTCCTTATTTTTGTGGGGGCATGTCCTTTTTTTGGACAAAAGCAGTGAAACTAAACTTTTTACTGCAAAGAGAGAGGATCGAACTGGGATTCTCCACTTGGAGGAATAACGCTTAGACCGCTGAACCACTGGAGCGTCACACTTCCTGCTTATTTTTGTGGGGGCATGTCCTTTTTTTGGACAAAAGCAGTGAAACTAAACTTTTTACTGCAAAGAGAGAGGATCGAACTGGGATTCTCCACTTGGAGGAGTAACGCTTAGACCGCCGAACCACTGGAGCATCAACACTTCCTGCTTATTTTTTGTGGGGGCATGTCCTTTCTTTTGGACAAAAGCAGTGAAACTAAACTTTTTACTGCAAAGAGAGAGGATCGAACTGGGATTCTCCACTTGGAGGAGTAACGTTTAGACCGCTGAACCACTGGAGTGTCCACGCTTCCTGCTTATTTTTTGTGGGGCATGTCCTTTCTTTTGGACAAAAGCAGTGAAACTAAACTTTTTACTGCAAAGAGAGAGGATCGAACTGGGATTCTCCACTTGGAGGAGTAACGTTTAGACCGCTGAACCACTGGAGTGTCCACGCTTCCTGCTTATTTTTTGTGGGGGCATGTCCTTTCTTTTGGACAAAAGCAGTGAAACTAAACTTTTTACTGCAAAGAGAGAGGATCGAACTGGGATTCTCCACTTGGAGGAGTAACGTTTAGACCGCTGAACCACTGGAGTGTCCACGCTTCCTGCTTATTTTTTGTGGGGGCATGTCCTTTTTTTGGACAAAAGCAGTGAAACTAAACTTTTTACTGCAAAGAGAGAGGATCGAACTGGGATTCTCCACTTGGAGGAGTAACGCTTAGACCGCCAAACCACTGGAGCATCAACACTTCCTGCTTATTTTTTGTGGGGGCATGTCCTTTTTTTTGGACAAAAGCAGTGAAACTAAACTTTTTACTGCAAAGAGAGAGGATCGAACTGGGATTCTCCACTTGGAGGAGTAACGCTTAGACCGCTGAACCACTGGAGCGTCCACACTTGCTCCTTATTTTTGTGGGGGCATGTCCTTTTTTTGGACAAAAGCAGTGAAACTAAACTTTTTACTGCAAAGAGAGAGGATCGAACTGGGATTCTCCACTTGGAGGAATAACGCTTAGACCGCCGAACCACTGGAGCATCCACACTTCCTTATTTTTTGTGGGGGCATGTCCTTTTTTTGGACAAAAGCAGTGAAACTAAACTTTTTACTGCAAAGAGAGAGGATCGAACTGGTATTCTCCACTTGGAGGAGTAACGCTTAGACCGCCGAACCACTGGAGCATCAACACTTCCGGCTTATTTTTTGTGGGGGCATGTCCTTTCTTTTGGACAAAAGCAGTGAAACTAAACTTTTTACTGCAAAGAGAGAGGATCAAACTGGGATTCTCCACTTGGAGGAGTAACGTTTAGACTGCTGAACCACTGGAGTGTCCACGCTTCCTGCTTATTTTTTGTGGGGGCATGTCCTTTCTTTTGGACAAAAGCAGTGAAACTAAACTTTTTACTGCAAAGAGAGAGGATCAAACTGGGATTCTCCACTTGGAGGAGTAACGTTTAGACTGCTGAACCACTGGAGTGTCCACGCTTCCTGCTTATTTTTTGTGGGGGCATGTCCTTTCTTTTGGACAAAAGCAGTGAAACTAAACTTTTTACTGCAAAGAGAGAGGATCAAACTGGGATTCTCCACTTGGAGGAGTAATGTTTAGACCGCTGAACCACTGGAGTGTCCACGCTTCCTGCTTATTTTTTGTGGGGGCATGTCCTTTTTTTTGGACAAAAGCAGTGAAACTAAACTTTTTACTGCAAAGAGAGAGGATCAAACTGGGATTCTCCACTTGGAGGAGTAACGCTTAGACCGCTGAACCACTGGAGCGTCCACACTTCCTCCTTATTTTTGTGGGGGCATGTCCTTTTTTTTGGACAAAAGCACTGAAACTAAAGCTTTTTACTGCAAAGAGAGAGGATCGAACTGGGATTCTCCACTTGGAGGAGTAACGCTTAGACCGCTGAACCACTGGAGCGTCCACACTTCCTTTATTTTTGTGGGGGCATGTCCTTTCTTTTTGGACAAAAGCAGTGAAACTAAACTTTTTACTGCAAAGAGAGAGGATCGAACTGGGATTCTCCACTTGGAGGAGTAACGTTTAGACCGCTGAACCACTGGAGTGTCCACACTTCCTGTTTTTTTTTTGTGGGGGCATGTCCTTTCTTTTGGACAAAAGCAGTGAAACTAAACTTTTTACTGCAAAGAGAGAGGATCGAACTGGGATTCTCCACTTGGAGGAGTAACGTTTAGACCGCTGAACCACTGGAGCTTCCACGCTTCCTGCTTTTTTTTTGTGGGGGCATGTCCTTTCTTTTGGACAAAAGCAGTGAAACTAAACTTTTTACTGCAAAGAGAGAGGATCGAACTGGGATTCTCCACTTGGAGGAGTAACGTTTAGACCGCTGAACCACTGGAGCTTCCACGCTTCCTGCTTTTTTTTGTGGGGCATGTCCTTTCTTTTGGACAAAAGCAGTGAAACTAAACTTTTTACTGCAAAGAGAGAGGATCGAACTGGGATTCTCCACTTGGAGGAGTAACGTTTAGACCGCTGAACCACTGGAGTGTCCACGCTTCCTGCTTATTTTTTGTGGGGGCATGTCCTTTCTTTTGGACAAAAGCAGTGAAACTAAACTTTTTACTGCAAAGAGAGAGGATCGAACTGGGATTCTCCACTTGGAGGAGTAACGCTTAGACCGCTGAACCACTGGAGCGTCCACACTTCCTGCTTATTTTTGTGGGGGCATGTCCTTTTTTTGGACAAAAGCAGTGAAACTAAACTTTTTACTGCAAAGAGAGAGGATCAAACTGGGATTCTCCACTTGGAGGAGTAACGCTTAGACCGCTGAACCACTGGAGCGTCCACACTTCCTTATTTTTGTGGGGGCATGTCCTTTCTTTTGGACAAAAGCAGTGAAACTAAACTTTTTACTGCAAAGAGAGGGGATCGAACTGGGATTCTCCACTTGGAGAGTAACGCTTAGACCGCTGAACCACTGGAGCCCACACTTCTCTGCATTTTTGTGGGGCATGTCCTTTCTTTTGGACAAAAGCAGTGAAACTAAACTTTTTACTGCAAAGAGAGAGGATCGAACTGGGATTCTCCACTTGGAGGAGTAACGCTTAGACCGCTGAACCACTGGAGCGTCCACACTTCCCTTTATTTTTGTGGGGGCATGTCCTTTTTTTTTCTTTTGGACAAAAGCAGTGAAACTAAACTTTTTACTGCAAAGAGAGAGGATCGAACTGGGATTCTCCACTTGGAGGAGTAACGTTTAGACCGCTGAACCACTGGAGTGTCCACACTTCCTGTTTTTTTTTGTGGGGGCATGTCCTTTCTTTTGGACAAAAGCAGTGAAACTAAACTTTTTACTGCAAAGAGAGAGGATCGAACTGGGATTCTCCACTTGGAGGAGTAACGTTTAGACCGCTGAACCACTGGAGCGTCCACGCTTCCTGCTTATTTTTTGTGGGGGCATGTCCTTACTTTTGGACAAAAGCAGTGAAACTAAACTTTTTACTGCAAAGAGAGAGGATCGAACTGGGATTCTCCACTTGGAGGAGTAACGTTTAGACCGCTGAACCACTGGAGCTTCCACGCTTCCTGCTTTTTTTTGTGGGGGCATGTCCTTTCTTTTGGACAAAAGCAGTGAAACTAAACTTTTTACTGCAAAGAGAGAGGATCGAACTGGGATTCTCCACTTGGAGGAGTAACGTTTAGACCGCTGAACCACTGGAGCTTCCACGCTTCCTGCTTTTTTTTTGTGGGGCATGTCCTTTCTTTTGGACAAAAGCAGTGAAACTAAACTTTTTACTGCAAAGAGAGAGGATCGAACTGGGATTCTCCACTTGGAGGAGTAACGTTTAGACCGCTGAACCACTGGAGTGTCCACGCTTCCTGCTTATTTTTTGTGGGGGCATGTCCTTTCTTTTGGACAAAAGCAGTGAAACTAAACTTTTTACTGCAAAGAGAGAGGATCGAACTGGGATTCTCCACTTGGAGGAGTAACGCTTAGACCGCCGAACCACTGGAGCATCAACACTTCCTGCTTATTTTTTGTGGGGGCATGTCCTTTTTTTGGACAAAAGCAGTGAAACTAAACTTTTTACTGCAAAGAGAGAGGATCGAACTGGGATTCTCCACTTGGAGGAGTAACGCTTAGACCGCTGAACCACTGGAGCGTCCACACTTCTCCTTATTTTTGTGGGGGCATGTCCTTTTTTTTGGACAAAAGCAGTGAAACTAAACTTTTTACTGCAAAGAGAGAGGATCGAACTGGGATTCTCCACTTGGAGGAGTAACGCTTAGACCGCTGAACCACTGGAGCGTCCACACTTCCTTATTTTTTGTGGGGGCATGTCCTTTTTTTGGACAAAAGCAGTGAAACTAAACTTTTTACTGCAAAGAGAGAGGATCGAACTGGGATTCTCCACTTGGAGGAGTAACGTTAGACCGCTGAACCACTGGAGCGTCCACACTTCCTTTTTTTTTGTGGGGGCATGTCCTTTTTTTCTTTTGGACAAAAGCAGTGAAACTAAACTTTTTACTGCAAAGAGAGAGGATCGAACTGGGATTCTCCACTTGGAGGAGTAACGTTTAGACCGCTGAACCACTGGAGCCCACACTTCCTGCATTTTTTGTGGGGGCATGTCCTTTCTTTTGGACAAAAGCAGTGAAACTAAACTTTTTACTGCAAAGAGAGAGGATCGAACTGGGATTCTCCACTTGGAGGAGTAACGTTTAGACCGCTGAACCACTGGAGCGTCCACACTTCCCTTTATTTTTGTGGGGCATGTCCTTTCTTTTGGACAAAAGCAGTGAAACTAAACTTTTTACTGCAAAGAGAGAGGATCGAACTGGGATTCTCCACTTGGAGGAGTAACGTTTAGACCGCTGAACCACTGGAGTGTCCACACTTCCTGCTTATTTTTTGTGGGGGCATGTCCTTTATTTTGGACAAAAGCAGTGAAACTAAACTTTTTACTGCAAAGAGAGAGGATCGAACTGGGATTCTCCACTTGGAGGAGTAACGCTTTAGACCGCTGAACCACTGGAGCGTCCACACTTCCTGCTTATTTTTGTGGGGGCATGTCCTTTCTTTTGGACAAAAGCAGTGAAACTAAACTTTTTACTGCAAAGAGAGAGGATCGAACTGGGATTCTCCACTTGGAGGAGTAACGTTTAGACCGCTGAACCACTGGAGTGTCCACGCTTCCTGCTTATTTTTTGTGGGGGCATGTCCTTTCTTTTGGACAAAAGCAGTGAAACTAAACTTTTTACTGCAAAGAGAGAGGATCAAACTGGGATTCTCCACTTGGAGGAGTAACGTTTAGACCGCTGAACCACTGGAGTGTCCACACTTCCTGCTTTTTTTTTGTGGGGGCATGTCCTTTCTTTTGGACAAAAGCAGTGAAACTAAACTTTTTACTGCAAAGAGAGAGGATCGAACTGGGATTCTCCACTTGGAGGAGTAACGTTTAGACCGCTGAACCACTGGAGTGTCCACGCTTCCTGCTTATTTTTTGTGGGGCATGTCCTTTCTTTTGGACAAAAGCAGTGAAACTAAACTTTTTACTGCAAAGAGAGAGGATCGAACTGGGATTCTCCACTTGGAGGAGTAACGTTTAGACCGCTGAACCACTGGAGCGTCCACACTTCCTGCTTATTTTTTGTGGGGGCATGTCCTTTCTTTTGGACAAAAGCAGTGAAACTAAACTTTTTACTGCAAAGAGAGAGGATCGAACTGGGATTCTCCACTTGGAGGAGTAACGTTTAGACCGCTGAACCACTGGAGTGTCCACGCTTCCTGCTTATTTTTTGTGGGGGCATGTCCTTTCTTTTGGACAAAAGCAGTGAAACTAAACTTTTTACTGCAAAGAGAGAGGATCGAACTGGGATTCTCCACTTGGAGGAGTAACGTTTAGACCGCTGAACCACTGGAGCGTCCACGCTTCCTGCTTATTTTTTGTGGGGCATGTCCTTTCTTTTGGACAAAAGCAGTGAAACTAAACTTTTTACTGCAAAGAGAGAGGATCGAACTGGGATTCTCCACTTGGAGGAGTAACGTTTAGACCGCTGAACCACTGGAGTGTCCACACTTCCTGCTTATTTTTGTGGGGGCATGTCCTTTTTTTTGGACAAAAGCAGTGAAACTAAACTTTTTACTGCAAAGAGAGAGGATCGAACTGGGATTCTCCACTTGGAGGAATAACGCTTAGACCGCTGAACCACTGGAGCGTCCACACTTCCTCTTATTTTTGTGGGGGCATGTCCTTTTTTTTGGACAAAAGCAGTGAAACTAAACTTTTTACTGCAAAGAGAGAGGATCGAACTGGGATTCTCCACTTGGAGGAGTAACGCTTAGACCGCTGAACCACTGGAGCGTCCACACTTCCTGCTTTTTTTGTGGGGGCATGTCCTTTCTTTTGGACAAAAGCAGTGAAACTAAACTTTTTACTGCAAAGAGAGAGGATCGAACTGGGATTCTCCACTTGGAGGAGTAACGTTTAGACCGCTGAACCACTGGAGCGTCCACGCTTCCTGCTTATTTTTTGTGGGGGCATGTCCTTACTTTTGGACAAAAGCAGTGAAACTAAACATTTTACTGCAAAGAGAGAGGATCGAACTGGGATTCTCCACTTGGAGGAGTAACG